>NC_054536.1:22447011-22672011 GCF_017654505.1 Polyodon spathula
ATACATATTTACGGGGGTGGGGGGGGGTGGGGTATTAATAAAACATTATATTATTTCATTTAACAAATTGCATTAAAGTCAGGACTTTCTTTAAACACCTTAAATAAGTTCTTAAAACATGATTGAGTTCTATGAAACACATGTCTTATTAAATGTAATTTAAAAGTAAAATATGTGATTAATCAATTGCTCACATACTCAGATTAGTTGATTAAAAGACAATGTAAAGATAAATAAACACTTTTTTTTTTTTTTTTTTTTTTACCTTGGAGTGGTATGCCATGCAGTGAAAGCAAAAAAATATATAATAATTGTTTCTGAATGGACAAGACATATTATCAGGCTTCTTGACAAAAAAGTAACAATAACAAGTTGGACTATCAACTATTTTCTTTATTAATTATTTATTTTACTTCTTGCCTTGTCTAATGACATTAGCAGAACAATGAGCTGGCCTCTAGGGGGGTAGTCTTGCAACATCCTGAATCATTTGAAGTTTACAATATGGAAATGCAGCATACTTGTGAGGATTTAAGTCGTTTGAGTTCATTTAATCCCTAATCACCCTGTGCTGGTAGCTACAGTGGCTTTATTAGATCTATTTTACATGTTGATTCCTATTTTAACTGCAACAAATATATGTTACGTACATGTAAATAAGCAGATGTAAGAACATATTATATACAGAGGTATTTTATAATAATAATAATAATAATAATAATAATATAATAATAATAATAATAATAATAATATAATAATAATAATAATAATAATAATAATAATAATAATAATAATAATAATAATAATAATAATAATAATTTGAACCAAAAAATTTTAGGGATCCTATTACTGGCATTAATATTGCCCATGGGGCCAGTTGTTAAAATATGAAGGTTTGTTAACAATCTTAAATTCTACAAGCATTAGCAACTTTACTGTATGGTCCAAGCCAGATGTGTGGTTCATTGGTTACTCAAATTTAAAACTAAAACTTATCTTTAATTGCAGAGGTTTACATGGAATTTGTTATTGTAGCATAAGAGGTACACAAACATTCAATAGTATACATGTCCTGTACCTGGCCCCTCAGTGCTGTACCTGTCTCTGGTTAATAAATCTTTTTTTTTTTTTTTTGTAATAAAATATTCAGAGGATCAGGCTGTGGAGGTTAAGAATTTCTTAAATTTTTATAGCGTGACAGCCTGTCCCGCATAAGCTCCTCAGCTGTCTCATGTTCTGGGGCAGAAATGGTCTTATATGTCACTATAATAGTCTAGAATTACACTTGTATCACTGTCACTAGCATATGGGGCTGTGTATACCCCTAGGCCCAGCTCCCTCTCTTTCATGGCATTTAAAATGATAACATTTGGCAAAGCTTGTTTTGACAGAAAGAGAGCTCTCCTTTCCACATTTGTGACAAAGCTGGCCACCAGAGGCATGACATGGAGCAGCCAATCATCATACTTTTTTACTGGATAATGTGGTGAGTTTCACTCGCCTTCATAAGTGGCTCTGTGCAGTGGGAGATTTGAGTTCTAGACTGCACTTAATTATAGTCTTTTCCTAAGTGGTTTAATCATTCAGCAGGTTTAGCTTGAGTTGAGGATACTATAGAAGTTGTTTTTTTTTTTTTTTTTTTTTTCTAAACAAAGCATATAGATTTTTCAAAGGTCAATATGGGGCATAAACAAAAAGGAAAATTACACAGATCAACATTATAAGACTGCATTAGGAAATAGATGGTAAGCAAGATGTTAATTTCACAAACAAGTGCATTAATAACAATCAATCAACAATTATTATTATTATTATTATTAATAATAATAATAATAATAATAATAATAATAATAATAATAATAATAATATCCAGCTAAAGGACTGTAAGCCAAGATTGGTAAGTCTAAAGCAATGGCATTAACAACATCATTAGCTTTAGGCAAATTTACAAGCTTCACTTTTAGTGCTTGTAAAAAGAGTAGAAATAGCTAGACACTCTTGAGCGATCTTTAGTCAAAGAAGGTTAGTTTTATACTGTATACTCAGGGCTGGATTAAAGGACGTGGGGGTCAAATGCTAACCCATATTTTGGAGGCCCTATACATATTATGACAAATGGTATTATTGGCATATTAGTTTATCCATCCTTGAGTTGGGGAGAATGTGAGTAGTGTGGGTAGGTGCTGGAGCGAAGCGCGGAGCAGACATTTCCAGCCTGCTCTTTCACAGCGCTGAGAAGAACTCAGCATGATTTTAGTTGTTTAAATTTATGTTCGACCATGGAGTTTGCTCAAAATACAAGGTGACATATATAGATGCAGTCACTGTACAGTATCATCCATCACGTTTGGTCATGGTAAACATTAATTTTCCATTTTAAAACCAAAATTAGGCACTTTTATGTTTTGCAGACTTGGGAATTGCAATTAAAAAAAAAAGCTTTTATATTAAATGTGATTGGTATTGCACTTTATAATTCATTATGGTGGGAAAAATATATATTCTCCCTCTTGTGGAGCTGCCATATAAAAATGTGAGAAACGTCATCACTGTGTCCATCTGTCTGTGGTTATTACATACCCTTTATTGTTCTTATACAGTTATACACTGCTGTACAAATACAGCGCTGTGAACATGGTTTATATTTTCTGCACTCTTAAGGATATTTCATATACTACAGTGTGGTCCATCAGCCCTGTTGAAACTCATTTGTGTTCGTGGGTTGCTTTGAGTTCCCTATAAGATATTCGATACAAACAAGCCCAGCATGAAGCTAATTTGATACGAATCATGTGCAAAGTTAGAACTATGTGAGAGCACCATGCACGACATCATAGGAATCTGTTAACTTGTTAATTGCAAGATCATGCTTTCTAACTTTAACTTTATTTTCAATTTACACATTTTTTCTGCACCAAACAACAATAATGGCAAAGCATCTTCAAATTGAGTTATTAGATAACATATCTGAGCACGTTATGTAGGCTTTTGCCTTTGCTGATCATAGCTGGGCATTAGGCTTGATAAACTGTGTATGCCTTTATTACGACAGAAATCACATGCGAGTGACAATAATTAAATCTCACTGTTGTTAATAATCACTTTTTAATTAACATTCATACACGGGAACATAGAACACAAAAGGATGCAATATGGATCACAGATATAAAAAAAGCTTCAGTCCCAGAGAGTAAAGTACAAAAGCATTAGCAAGTGCATAATATAATATCCACTGAGATATGTAGCAAAAGAAAAACAATGTTTTTTTATCCCAAACCTGTTTGTAGATTCCTTCTACGGACCTGTAGTCGCTTTGCATTCAATAGAACAAAATGATGTACTTTAACAAAAAAAGGGATAACTTTTCTGTCCTGCATTTTGCTTTTTTTTGTAGCGAGAGAAAAAAACACTATGGACTTAACCGTTCTTGTCGGCTACACACATCCATATTTGTATTTTCTTCAGCCTGTTACCTTTTTTTTCTAAAATTCCAACCCCCAAATGAAAAAGGAAACTTTCTAAAATTTAAAGAGGCATACTGTGCACATTTGAGACAGGAGAGGTTTTAAAATTGGCCCTAAAACTGAAATAAATGAATTCGTAAATTGAGCCTGATTCATACATTTTATCCTGCAGACTGACGCTTCTGACGTAGTGGGGCTAGGGACGGATCTCTCCCAGGAGGTAGAGGGCATGGAGCATTTAGTATTGTACATTAGCAGGAAGCTGCTTACATGAGAGACTCAGAGACCAGGTCTGCTGTAATGGAGAAAGAAATGCATAGCCTTCATAAAAGAACAGAATTAACCAAAGGCAAGCCTCTGCGCTCCTCTCTTCCTGTTTTTGTGGGCCTGTCCGCCCTCATGCAATTTTTGTAAAATGTCCCAAAGAAACAGCGACCTTGTCTGCTGGGGACCCCACGCTAAAGCGTAATTTGCATATATGTTAATCTGGCCATGTGTATACTGTAGATAGTGAGACAAGATTTTATAGTGATGGTCATATTCATTGGTGTTTTATGAGTTAATTGAAATCCTGTGTATTTAGAACATGTGATACAAACGTTTGTGTTTTATTAACCTTCATACTGCATATTATACAAGCTGTATTTCCGGTTTATTACAAATTTTACCTGATTTTTTTTTTTTTTTTAATTGAACCTCCGTTTTTACTGATTTATACCGTTTTTTTTATGATATTTTGATTAAATGTTTTATTTTGACACTGACATTATAATAAGCAGCCTTACATTGCATCCTAGTATATAACAGGTATGTTTAGATGTCAGAGGTTCAATGGCGTTCAAACATCGCACATTGGTTCACTGATTATCACCCGATTTTGTTGGCCAATCAATGTCTGATTATTGTGTCAAGTGCTGGGTGTAGTAAGTAGCTTGATCAAAAACTAAATTGAAATACTTAAACGAAAACATAATATTTTGAGTGGATGAGGAATGGGAAGAAAACATAAATCAGTTTATGAATATTCAAAAGAAAACAAATGTTTCAAAGTCTACAAAAAACAAAAATAGCAGAAATGGGTCAGTTGAGACAGAGAGTGCTTTACATTGTAAATACTGCTGCATTGAGGTACATGTTCACACTGACAGTATAAAAGAACATACTGAAAGAAAGAGACACATTAAACTAAAACAAGAAAGTGAACTGAGAGAAAACTCTAAGCAATCCATTTCTGTGGCTTTTACACATGCTTTAATAAAAGGGAGTGCAGAATCACGGTGCTAATGAGTTTGTCAGAGCTCTATGCTTTGCTGGACAGCCACTGTTTATTGCAGAGAGGTATGTATTGGTGACTTTGTGCGACAGTACTGTCCATCAGCTAAACACTGCCTAACACCAACAATCTTAATTGTAAATATTTGAAAGAAAATGATTATGCTTGGTAAACTTATGGAACGCATTGTAGTAATGTCCTGTGTTACTTTTGATATGGCTGCCAATGGCTTGGACCGTCCAGTTCTGTCAATTTTCTTTTAATTTTATGATTTGATGGCGAATAAACCTGCTTTGTTTTGTGTTGATGTCATGTTCATGCCTTGCACAGATACTATTTCCGTCAGCACAATGATTGCTCAAACTTTTGTAACATTGAAAGAGTTTTGCCAAAAAAAAAATAAAACATGCTGAAATAAATAATTGTAGACATCTATTTCTTGTAACTTTTTTTCTTATCCACAAAAGCAAAACTTTTGTTATAAAAGATTTTTCATATAATTATTTGTTTTTGAATTTTTTTTAGAAATTATACATTTCCATTAGGGTATGTACACATTTGACTACAACTGTGTATACATATTTGGTTATATTGGGTGTAATACTGTTATACTGTTACAGAAAAAAGGGCTTTTAATAAAGTAAATACATACGTAAATAATATAAAACTGAAATGGGATAAAATAAGAGAGTTAGAAATTAAAAAGAAGGCACAATTAATAAGCTCTTTGCTTGTTACAAACTGTCAAAGCCAGGGGTATCTGAGCATTGAAAAGGTTAAATTGCATATAAAATACTGATGGGATCTGTGAAGTTAGGGGGAACCAGTTATGCCTTCAACACTGCTCCCCCCTTCTCTTTCCCTCCCTCTGTAGCTCTCTTTCACTGAAACACACTCTCTCAAGCAGTATGACTTATTCCCTGTGGAACTAGATTCGGAAGCTGTTAAAGTGGGAACCAAGGGAGCTCCTCTCTATATATATATATATATATATAAGATATATATATATATATATATATATATATATATATATTATATATATATATAGCTTGTAGGTCCAGTTCAGTACTTCTGGGTGAGAGGCCCCTCACTCCCTCTCTATTAATCATCTGGCCTTCTAACACCTGGGACTAACTTCAACTCCCACTGTTGCTATATTGATATTATTCCCTGTTGATTTCCTCATTTTCAGAGTCTGGGTTGGAATGACCTCTTTGAAATTCCTTATAAACATCAGTAATTGTGCCTCAAACTTCAATGCATTATTTTCCCCCCACCCTTCCCTCTTACAGAGGCCTCATGTATTTTGATGATATGAAACTTGACCACATTTACATGCAAATTGAAGTTCTAGATTAATAGAAGATTGCATGGTAATATACCATTATGGCTTTTAAATACACTTGGCCATGTCTTGACGCAGCATTAGCATGGTCTGAGCACAAGGAAATCATGTTGGCCTGATTGCAATTTTGTTTTCCAATTGAAAGTACAATTTCATCAGGTTCCCCTGTCATTTCTAATAATAACTTAAGTTTGCTCACTAAATTGAAGAATTTCTCTCAGGCACACTGATGTGCCAGGGAACAGGTGAGGCGACAGTTGATTGTATATGAAGTACTTTAATGTGGAGGGAGCATGTATTCAAGAAGAAGGTATTGTTACAGGGATAGAACCAAATTTATAGCTGAAGTTCAAATATATATATATATATCTATATATATATATAGATTATATATATTATCTATATATATATACAAAATAATTATAAGATTCTGATACACAGTATGTGTCTGCAAATCAACGTTTTAATCCACAGTTTGGTGCAATCACTGTTTAAAGTCAAAAGAAAGAAAACTATGCTTCTTTAATGTTTAGTCTCATAAATCACAGGAAGGGGTGAACTACCACTTTTTAGAAAACAGGTTTTGCAGATCCTGATCAGACAGTGCCGCCTCTGTGGAATAAAGATGGTGACTGCTTTTTGACATCAAGAGACCCTTAAAGGTTTTTATTTGAGATGACAACATTTTCAAAAGAAACCAGTTTGAGAGCTCCACTGGGCTACTGAATCTCATTTTAAAACACTGTTTTGATTGTTTAGATAATAACAGCCAGGTAAATTAAAGTAGTTCAGTCAAATTGGATACATATAAAGAAACCATAATGAGAGCTAATTTGAAAAAACACACAATTGAGATTTAGAAACATAAAAATCACTGTATTTGTTTTTGCAAGGTTTGCTGCTGTGGCATTTAGAATTGCACTGAACTCCGTTACGCACACAAAAGCGCTTCTTTGTTTGACAAAAATGAAGCCTTGCATAGCCCCAGAAGCAGCAGCAGCTGCTGTTCGAAGAGAAAGTTTGTTTTCTTTGGGTAGTTCTACTAAATTAGAAATAACGGACAATCGGACAATTGAATCGGACAATTGAAATTCAAGCAGATCCTCCAGCAGATTGAAGACTGATGTAGCTGTCTCTGCTTTTATGTTTTGCTCTTTGCTTGTTTGGTATTTTATATTTTGCAATTTGATCAACAGAATTTGCTCAAATACATTCTTTGATAATTTGTAAATGCTCAAATGGCTCTTTATTTATTTATTTTTTTTTCGGTGATTATCTGAATCCTAACTATGAGTGTAACACACACACGGGTTGGAGAAAGTGAGATCACTATCCCCCCAAAAAATTGACCTCCAGCTCCCCGCTAAAGAATCCTATATGTGCGAACAAACAAAAGAACCATTTTAACACAACAAAGAAGGTTCGTAACTGGCTCCCTACTGACTATATGCAGTCCCTCCACTCAGTGAAAAGGAAAAAGAAACCTTTCTTTTTAGTGGGAAAACCTGTGGTGGTCTCGGTGAAAGCATCGTCCCCACTATGGACATACTAGCAATAAACTGTTGTGAAGAAAATATCTCAGATGGGGAAGAAGGTGTGTATGATTAAACTGCTGATGAGGTCCTGCATCCCATATTTTTAATTAGATGCTGGTTAATCTTTGCTCTTGCTGCTGATTTGGCTGCCCCAATTCTAAGTGAATGAGTATAGAATTGAGGGGGAAGTCCTGTTCTGGAAAGCAATGTAGACAGATGAGAAGTGAACCAATGTCTGGATATAACAGTCCTGCTTGATTCGATAAATGGCAAAATAAGCTGATCCCTGGAGCCAGCATTACACTTCAGCCATCAACACCAGGCAGAAGGACATCTGCATCATCAGATGGAAAGAAATGCAAATGGATGGAGATGCAGATGGATCAAATTAGTTTACTGTAAAGCGACATTTTAGTTGGTGCTTATCTTGGCGCGAGCCGAGTTCAAATCAGCATCTTTTAACATCTACTCATGGAAATCATATATATATATGGCTGAGTCGATACAGAAGAACAGGCTAGTAATATCATCATGCTGCATTCACTCTTTGGAGAGCTACAGATAGACCGATAAATCGATAAATCCAGATGAAAATAGCCTGAAATTTAAATCCAAATTGGACTATCTAAAAAAAGGAAACTCGCTTCAAATGGCATGCTATTACTCTGTCGGAATACAGGAGAGTCAAACAGATTCCACGAGGATTGAGAATTGGAAAACTTATTTACTGTATAAATCTCTAACTACAGATAGCAAGTGGCTCAATAGAACAACAGAGATCCATGGTAATTTCCGATGTTGAAGATGTATTCATTGTTCAAATACTTATAACGTTAAATATTTTACACATCCACATTGCGGTTGTAAATATACCATACAAAGTGTTATCAGTTGTAACACAGCCCATGCGGTATACATGCTTAAGTGTCTTTGTGGCCTGATCTATGTAAACAACTTGATACATTTACAGCAGAGCATAAGGCAGCTATACGGAATAACAACATGGATTCTGCAATCGCAAGACATTATAAAGCTTTTAATCATGGCTTTGCATCAAGTCTCAAGTTTACAGGGCTTGAGAAAGTTTCAGGTTCTAAGAGAGAAGGTAATATAATTAAACAACTAATTAGAGTCATTTTGTAAATATACTCTCAAGTCAATGGAACCGCATGAGCTTAATGAAACATTAGATCTTAGTCTTTTAAATACTGGTCTTTTAAATACTAATTATCTGGTCATTTTTGTAGTCTCTGCCTTGGATTTCAATGTATTATAATAATAACATGTAATGATAAAAATAATAATACAACTCAACCATCAATTTTTAAGGATGACATTGGGTACATCAAGTTTTAATAGTAGGTGGTATTCTCACCAATTAAAAAATGCATGATAACTTGTTGGACATTATGCATTAATACATCTACATAAAAAGACTACAATGTTTTAAATAAATATGTAGCTTAATATTGACTTAATAGAAATCCAACTAATTATCTGCAATGATTGTCACTCTGCTGTTTTAATTTTAATGTATTTAATGATGTAATTGAATATGGCTGTTTTCATGTTGTTTAATTACTGGAGTAACTGTTTTAACTAATGACTTTAACTAATGGCTCTATACTAAATTTTAGTTATTTTATCTGTGTACCAAGATCTGTACGACACTTTATAAAACAGTTGAACCTGTTGAAGACACATTCCGTGTTGAAACACTGATGATTTTCAAAATAATAAAACTACTCTTGTTTTGGAATACAGTGTTTCACCTTTTTTATTAATGAACTGCTCACATTCAAAGATCTAAAAGGATAAAGAAGAATCCTTTGGGTGTGCGGCCAGTACTGTTCTTTGCAGCTGGTATAGTAAGTTTATTGATAATTATACTACTGCTGAACAAATCCCGCTAATGCAGAGACACTATATACTGAGTGTACAAAACATTAGGAACACCTGCTCCTTCCATGAAATAGACTGACGAGGTGAATACAGGTGAAACCTATGATCCCTTATTGATGTAACCTGTTAAATCCACTTCAATCAGTGTAGATGAAGGGGAGACAGGTTAAAGAAGGATTTTTAAGCCTTAACATAATTGAGACATGGATTGTGTATGTGTGCCATTCAGAGGGTAAATGGGCAATACAAAAGATTTAAATGCCTTTCGAACTGGGTGTTGTAGTCGGTACCAGGCGCGCCGGTTTGAGTGTGTCAAGAACTGCAACGCTGTTGGTTTTTTCACTCTCAACAGTTTCAAGGATGGTCCACCACCCAAAGGACATCCAGCCAACAGCAGGCCAGTGGTTGAAAACAGCTCATTGATGAAAGAGGCTAAAGGAGGCTGACACAAATTGTGCAGAGCAACAAATGGGCTACAGTTAGTCAACTGACAGTCCAGTACAACATTGGTGCCAATAGACCCATAAAAGAATGCACAACTCGTCGTACCTTGACACGAATGGGGTATGGCAGCCGACGACCTAACAGTTTTCCACTTCTTTCAGCAAAACATAAGAAACTGGTTGCAGTGGGCTAAGGAACGAAAACACTGGACACTGAAGATTGGAAAAACATTGCCTGGTCTGAGGAATCCCGGTTTCTACTGTTTCACACTGATGGGAGGACTAGGGTATAGAGAAAACCACGTGACTGCATGCATCCATCATGCCACATGTCAACACTACAAGCTGTTGGTGGTGGTGTGATGGTTTGGGGTGTGTTTTGATGGCATACATTGGGCCCCTTGATAAAAGTGAAGCAACCTTTGAATGCCACAGGATATCTGAACATCACTGCCAATCAAGTGCATCCCTTCATGGCAGCAATGTATCCATCTGCTAACAGATTTTTTCAGCAGGATAATGCCTCATTCCACAAGGCTAGGGTTGTCCAGGAATGGTTCCACAAACATGGCAGTGAAATCAGCTTACTGCAGTGGCCTGCCCAGTCACCAGATCTCAATCCAATTGAGCATCTGTGGGATGAGATGGAATGAGCTATTCGGAGTAGAGATCCATTATCAGCCAACTTGACACAATTGGGGGAAGCTCTGGAGTCAACATGGGCCTGTTCTGAGGGCAAAGGGGGGGGGGGGGGGGGGGGGTGTTTAGGAAGGTGTTCCTAATGTTTTGTACACTCATTGTGTGTGTGTGTGTGTGTGTGTGTGTGTGTGTGTGTGTGTATATATATATATATATATAATATATATATATATATATATATATATATATATATATATATATATATTTGTTGACAACTATCAATAGTCAAGTCTGTGCATTGTTTTTGTGTAAAGGGTTTAAGCAAAGAAAAGCTTTTATTTTTTATTAAATTTGGAATCAGCTGTTATTTTTACATTAAGCTCTCCTCAGGTCTGACTCAATGAATCTGCATGCGATTGAATTCACCTTCGCCCCCTGTGAGTGTTTACTGATGGGATTGGATATGTGCAGGATCTGTGCATGAGTTAAGAGCATTGTGCTAGATTTACAAATACTGTATTGACTGAGCTACAATGCCTTTCGATGATTGACAATTGTTTTCTAAAGTAAGACTGCAAGAAAGAAAAGTAAAGAAAGTAATGTTTGGGGTACTCCGGTAACACAACTAATTTGCGTGACCATTTAGAGATGCAGAGGTCACGCTAGCCTTTAAAATGTGCATTTGTAAAAAGCATACCATCTAAAAATCTGCGTTTTTAACCATAGCATCTACATGTTCTAACATATTGTATCAACACAGTGACATTATTTTCCAACTATTTCAGATGAATGAAGTTAACATGCAAAACAGTACACAGTATAATGTAATAGAAATAGAGATAAATACAAGCTTACCATGAAACGTTTTCTTTTCAAAATCCCCCATTCACAATGTAAAAATCAGTGTGGTAGAACATGTACCAATGTCTCTGCGGGTAGCTGCCAACATCATAACTATTTACAGTTTTGCAGTTTAAAAGTTCTTAAAATGTTCCTTTTAGCACCCAGTCAAACAATGACTTGTGCTCTTTCCCGGTTAGCCAGTGTGTCCTTGGCTCACTACGCACCAGCGACCCCTGTGGTCTGGCTGGGTGCCTGCGGGTTCGCCTGTAAGCTGCCCAGAGCTGCGTTGTCCTCCGACGGCGTAGCTCTGAGGTGGCTGCATGGTGGGCCTGTAGTGTGTAAAAGAAGCGGTCGGCTGACGACAGAGTTGTGCAGGAGTGGTAACGGTGAATTGAGCCTAAAAATAATTGGCTATTCAAAATTGGGGAGAAAATGATAAAAACAATTGCCAACTACTAAATTAAAAAAAAAAAAAAAAAAAGAAAGAAAGTACACTGCACTTCATCAAGCCAATCTAAAACAGATATAGAATCAAGCACCCTGGCCAAGCTCTCTTCTCAAAGCTTGTGCTTCTGCCCTCTCTGCTAACATTTCTCTCAAACCTGAAGCTCGTTCTTTAGCTCTTCCACAGACATGGCTACAGGAGGGAAGTGAGAAGAAAATAAAACTTTAAACTGACCTCTATGATGTTACAAAGGCTGTTAAAAGAAACAGTCTTTTGATTTTCCAACCTAGCTGCTGGATGGACCCTTGATGGTTTTCTTACTGTGTAGTCTGATCTGTAATGGTACAAGCTATGAACCTGGAATCGTCTCCAATGGCCCTCCAATGGTAATGCTCCAGCCCCCAGTCCCAGGATTTCAGGATTGTCACTGTTTAGTTTTTTGTTTCATGCTCTGCTTAGTCCAAATACTCCCTAAAACCACAATAGAAGCTAACCTATAAAATTATACCGTTAAGTCTACTGCACCTGCTCTGTTCAACAACCCCAATGCTGTTTATCCTGCAGGCTATGCCAAATTACTGTAGCACCCTTACTACTCAACGCTAGCTTCAGATTTACCAAGGAACAGGTTTTACTTAAATTAATAAGTGGTACAAACAGCAATGGGTAAAATTGAACAAACCACATATTTTATTAGTAAAATATTACATCAGGTTTATAAAGATAGACAGTTGCTTTAACTCTTAAGAAAAGCTGTACAATGGAACTGTAAGATAATTTAAGAAGTTTATTCCTTTCTTTCATTACTAATGATGGTTTGAATTAACAATGTATTATGACTAACAAAATATAGTTAAGCTTAACAGTTAATATGAGTATGCATGTTAGATAAAATACTGTAAGCAGAAGTCTGGAGTTGATATATGTCTCAAGAGAGAAAAGACTGCAAGAAGAGGGTAGAGGCTAGTAGATAACAGGAAAGTACTGAGAATTAACAGTTTGTGAAAGTTGATGTGACAGTTTGTAGGGCGTATACTGATGTTTTGCATGAATGTATAAAAAAGTTGTGTGAACTCTGCTGCGTTAGAGAATTTTGAAGTTCTCTCCAGTGCTGTAACCTTGCTCTTGTGTGATTACAATAAAGCAACCTCTGGTTTTGAAACTGGAACTTGGTGTGAGACATATCTCTTTTCTTACAGAACTGTATAGGGATTTTACAACAAAGCAATTTGGAATAGTCTAATAGTGACAACATTCCCAAGAGCTAAATAAGTACTTTGTTAAATAGCTTTTAAAATGTGCAAAATATAACACATCAAACCAAATTAGTGTGCATAAATCACAAAAAGCAAACACACAAATCATGTTAAAGCAACAGCAACAGAAGCAGCACATAAAATCAAACCAAAAGCAAAAACATGTAGAAACAAATAAAAACAAAACAGTGACCATATTTTAGATGCTAGATAATCTCGACAAGATCAGTTCTGTTTACAGCAGCATGACTGGGATTAAAAAGCAATCATTTAGAGATCTAAAATTAACAGCAAACTTTTAGACCTCGTATCACCCAAGCAGACAGCTTCCTCATTTCAGCTCTGGCCGACTGCAAAAGAAGCAAAAGACAAAGGTTCCTACCTGCTACATTTCTTTATTATTTTTTGTTGTTTTTGTTTTTATACACAAGAGTCAGTAACTCTAATTGCAACTTGTCATACTATGAGAGATTGTAAATATCTTTTCTTCATTCCTACTGCCTTTGTAACACTTTGCATCGGCTTATGGATATAACATTTTTGGTGGGGAATACATTTAAGTTGCCAGGACCAGTTGTTTTAGCAGTTTCTCCTGGTTCAGAAAATTATTATTCTTAATTGGCGATCCAATCAAAAAAATCTTATGTAAATGCAATATTTTGAGTTCTTATTCTGTCCCTTTTGAAAATCATCTTCATATGACGTATGAAATTGAAATGTTGGAAATGACAAATGACTGTTTCCTAACACAATTTGTCAAGGCACCGACTAGAAGGGAGGCATGCCTTGATTTAGTCTTTTCAAATAACGAAGACAGAATAACTAAAACGGAGATCAGAGAACCACTAGCAAACTCAGACCACAACATGGTCTCATTTGAAGTGCTTTTTAAAACCCCAAAAGTAATGACTAAAGCTAAGGTTTACAATTTTAGAAAAGCAAACTGAAGGTATGAAACAGAGACTAACATAAGTAGATTGGAGTAAAATAGAGAAAACATCCATAGAAAAAGGATGGCTGTTCTTCAAAAATGTAGTACTAGAGGCGCAAAACAATTACATCCCTAAAGTAGACAAATCTAAATGTAAAACTAAATTGCCAAAATGGTTTAATAGATCAATTAAAAAAAAAAAATTCTGCTAAAAAAGGCACTTTACAGAGCGTTAAAAAGGGACCAAAAAGAAAGTACACAGAACTGCAAACGCAAGTCAAAAAGGAAGTTAGAAAGGCCAAGAGAGAAATAGAAATGAACATTGCTAAGGGGCTAAAACCAATTCCAAAATGTTTTTCCAATATTACAACAGCAAGAGAACATTCAAAGAGGAGGTTAAATGTCTAAGAGATACAAATGGCAAAATCGTAGATGAAGAAAAAAAAATAGAAAATATATTAAATGATTACTTTTCACAAGTTTTTACAAAGGAGGATACGGACAACATGCCCCACATGTCATCAAGTTCCTATCCAGTTTTAAATAACTTTAGCATAACCAAGGCAGAAGTGTTAAAGGGACTAGGAGCTCTTAAAATAAACAAATCCTCTGGGCCTGATGAGATCCTCCCAATAGTACTCAAAGGAATGAAATGAGTTATTTACAAACCACTAACTAAGATCAGGCAACAGTCTCTTGACACAGGGGTGGTACCAACAGACTGGAAAATTGCAAACATAATACCGCTCCACAAAAAGGGAAACAAAACTGAACCGGGTAACTACAGACCAGTAAGCCTGACTTCTATCTGAAAGTACTGATTAGAGGAGAAACCTCAAAATGGAGTGTGGTAACCCTATTCCTAATCTACATTAATGATTTAGATTTTGGTATAGTAAGCAAACTTGTTAAATTTGCAAACGACACAAAAGTAGGAGGAGTGGCAAACACTGTTGCAGCAGCAAAGGTCATTCAAAATGATCTAGACAAGATTCAGAACTGGGCAGACACATGGCAAATGACATTTAATAGAGAAAAGTGTAAGGTACTGCACGCAGGAAATAAAAATGTGCATTATAAATATCATATGGGAGATACTGAAATTGGAGAAGGTATTTATGAAAAAGACCTAGGAGTTTTTGTTGACTCAGAAATGTCTTCATCTAGACAATGTGGGGAAGCTATAAAAAAAGGCCAACAAGATGCTCGGCTACATTGTGAAAAGTGTTGAATTTAAATCAAGGGAAGTAATGTTAAAACTGTACAATGCATTAGTAAGACCTTTTCTTGAATATTGTGTTCAGTTCTGGTAACCTTGCTATAAAAAAGATATTGCTGCTCTAGAAAGAGTGCAAAGAAGAGCGACCAGAATTATTCTGGGTTTAAAAGGCATGTCATATGCAGACAGGCTAAAAGAATTGAACCTGTTCAGTATTGAACAAAGAAGACTACGTGACGACCTAATTCAAGCATTCAAAATTCTAAAAGGTATTGACAATGTCGACCCAAGGGACTTTTTCAAATTGAAAAAAGAAACAATGACCAGGGGTCACAAATGGAGATTAGACAAAGGGGCATTCAGAAAAGAAAATAGGAGGCACTTTTTTACACAGAGAATCGTGAGGGTCTGGAATCAACTCCCCAGTAATGTTGTTGAAGCTGACACCCTGGGATACTTCAAGAAGCTGCTTGATAAGATTCTAGGATCAATAAGCTACTAACAACCAAACAAGCAAGATGGGCTGAATGGCCTCCTCTCGTTTGTAAACTTTCTTATGTTCTTATGTTCTTATATTACCACCTCTTGGTTTTAGCAAATCCCTATCCATTATCACTTTCAAATGTCCCAAAGATAGATGATGAGACATACCTTTTTTATTTTTATTTTATTTTATAAAACAATACATAACTCTACCTAATTAGAGAAATACATTCATGGAAACTATGTTGTGTTTCTGAAAGGTGGATCCACCCCTAATCACATATGCATATCCTATAAAGAGCCCTTTGCCCATGCGTCTCTGCCATTTCTTTTGTTTGGTCTGCCTTCACCTTGTCCAGGGTGCCTCTTGCTGCCCACTGACTATAAACTGTCATAAATCATCATGTCACAGTTCAGCCAGCTCAGGGGGGGGGTATGTTGGAAAGAATGCCACTTGCCCTGCCGCTGGCAATAGCGGTCATACTCATGCATCCAACTTGCAGTTCAGCTACCTCAAGGGGGGTTGGGTGACATCGTCAATAGTACACTTGCCCCCGCTGGCTATAGCTGTCATACTCATGCATCCACCTCTCAGTTCAGCCAGCTCAAAAAGGGGGATAATGTCACCCAGAGTGCCACTTGCTATAACTGCTAATAATCTGATAACAATTCATCACTGCATGAAAAAGGTGGCCCAGAGTGCCACTGGTCCTACCGCTGGCATGACTGGCATTAATCAATTACTTTACATCACAATCAGCCAGTACATTGGGCAGTGGAACGTGGCCCAGAGTGCCACTTGTCTTGCACTGGCGTCATCAAGCAATAATCATCTCAGTCAACCAGCACATAGGCAGCTCCAGAGTCAATGGACAAGGCCACAGGCCAAAAAGTATGTTACGTCTCTTGGTCCTTCTGTTAAAACACAATAAAGGCTCAGTCAAATCAGTCTTTGATGGATGTCTCCTTTCTGAAATATAACAACCAGATCTTAAGATGGCACAATGGGTGTTTACCAAACTTTGGTAAGGGGGTGTAGTGTATAGGTGTTCAAAATGGCAGACTAGTATGAGAGTGATCAATATTTACAATATATTTCATTCAACACTAAATGTTCACAACATTATCCACTTCCAATTTAAAATCAGACTCAAACAGATTTAGTACAACTGCATTCATATTGTTAGAGAATAAAGAACCTGTGATTTGGGTTGACCAATAAGATCTGATAACTCTGAGACACAGATTAGCTGCTGGTTGAGACAAAATATGTGCTTTTATTTAGCCCATTGCCTTATCATCCCCCCAAAGAGTCTAAAGTAAATAAAACTGATATTGCTTAAAGGGCTAAAATACACTTAAGTAAAGTTATCTGTTTGAAATACGTGCTGTGTAACAGCTTGCAGTAAAAGTGGGAAATATTTGCCAAGGCATTGTAAACATGTAAATAAAATTAAGCTTGTCAATGCACAGTTTACAATCCTAATGTAACTAAGGCAAAACAGACTGGAAAGTAAAGGATTTTTTATAGCCTTGTTTTATCTCTTCACATACCTATTTTGTTAAACAAGAATGAATTCAAGTTTACAGATAAAGCATGACAGGGTATGCTCTTTTTATATTCCTATTAAGGAAACTATATCAGCAAGCGGCTATTTGTTTACTTGGAACTGAATGCACCCTTATTGGAGAAGTAGATAGACTGACCCTGCAAACAGTGATGGTTTACTTTGTGTTTTCTTCTCTAGACTGTGAAAAAAAGCTAGCATTTAGATAACATGATTGCTCCTTCTAATTATTTAGGGAGAAATTACAGATTCATAAACTTTTGTACACAAATAAGCTGTTTACACAATCAAGGCCAGGATAAAGAGTGCAGATAATGAGCAAAGATACAATCAAGTAGTGCATTTCACTTCAACAGGTCTAATTGATCTGTCTTTTATGAAAACATGAAAGGGAGCTAATAGTCAGTGTGTACTGTGTTATAAAGGCATGCAAATTGTTACAGCTTTTTTATTAAACTGTATTTGTATAAAAGTTGATGCCCCTGTGATTAGCACTGCTTGACTGACTTTATATATAAAAAAGTTATGCTGTATCTGTTAAACTGAAATAATAATTGAAATAGTTGATTTACAAGTGTTCATTTAATTACGTATGTCCTGCAAAGCAAAGGAATATTAACAATTAAGGTCATTTAAATTACCTGAACATGATCGCATCCTACAGTATATAAATCACCTATCATACAGGCACACTGTTATTAACACGATGGGTGCTGTTGTCGGTAGATTTCATTTGTTTATGTTCCCAACAGCTAACGATGGAACTGAGCAAATGTTTATAGAGATGATGATGTCGTCAAAAGGAGACTGATTTTGGTTGTGAATGAATATATACCCATTCACAAATTGCTTAGCGACAGACGCCAGTCTGCATAGATCATTTTATGAATATCAATATGGAGTTTCGGTAGTTTTAAATGGAATTCGATTACCTAGGACAGTCGGCAAGTCATTTTATGAATAGACCCTAGAGTCCTGATAGCGGTGTGCTCTTTTAGGTATATATGGCTAACTGCTTGGATATCATGTCTTCTGCTGTAACTTCTAATAAACATTTAGTAGGGTATGGCCATTGAAGCAACTTTCTTGACTATACAGGGTAAGTTATTCTTCATTAGGTCTATTTTAAAGGAAACCAATGTAGTTTTTCTACAGTTAATTAACATTCCATTTCTATGCGAGTCAGCTTAAGTAAAACAAGGTCCAAAGACCACTTTCAAATCCCCTAATTGCCAAACTTTTCATTTTCAGTTCAGCCCCTTCTTTGTTGGATTGTCAGTCACTCAAGGTTGTGACTGGTGGCTCTGTGTTTGGTACAAAAGGACGCACAAGAAAACCTTGCAAGTACTTTACAAATCTGTACAGTAGAAGTAACACAATCTTTAAAGTTTTACAGCCTCCCTGGTCGTTCTTTGCCAAAAATGTTTCCATGCTTTTCAGCAGAATCAAGAAAGCACTTTAACTTGTGTTTGTTTTAAATAAATAATGCACTATCAATTAATTATACAACACAACATGCTCAATGTAGTTTTTTTTTTCAAATTAAATTAGCTTACAAAAGTGTACCAACCCCCCCCCCCCCAAAAAAAAAAACAAATAACGTTGTGTGTCAACAGTTGTTATATTATTATTATTATTATTATTATTATTATTATTATTATTATTATTATATATTATTATGTCACACTCTTAATTATCTCTCTGTATCATCATTATTAATTAAAAGCCAACAAGTTTACCTAAATTCAAACTCATTCTTAATTTAGTTGCTGATCTATGGTTAAGTCATATTGTATTTTTTTAAATTTTTAAATTTTATTTATTTAATTTTTTTGCAAACGGTCTACAAGCCTTTGCTTTTAGCCTAGAACAGATGCCTGAAATTACAGTAGATCAAATCTTGTAGGTTAAAAAAGGGGTCATTTACCCAGTACTTTGTGATCACCTAGTACTTTGTTGTAATGCTTCACATTATTCATGCCACAACATGCGACCATGGAATCCAAGCTGTCTGTTTGTTCTAAGGCTGAACCAGTACTATTTGAAAGCTGCTAGGGACTACCAAAGGCCCCAAGATCATGGCTAATATGACACCCCAATGCCTAATCTTCTTAGTGGACCAGGATAAAATAAGTATCCATTACGGAATCAACCTTCATCCTGCCCCCTTTGGAGCAAATGCCACTCTGATAGCCAGCAATGAGACAATTGCCTGATTCTGGACTTAATCAGGTATTAGCTGCTAAAGCTGTAAGAGAGAGCAGCTAATCTCCATATTTACTCCATCTGTACTTGCAGACCTAACTTGCTTGGTCCTGGCAGATCAAAGAGGCCTAGTAAAAATCAGATTAGGAGAGAAGAGAGAGGGGGTAAAGAATGGGGGTGCAAGGGCCGCAACAGTCTCTAGTCTCTCTTGAATCCTCTGTGCTTTTAATTCCTTGTAGTCTAATCCAATAGAAACTAGTCAGCCCATAGTGTTTCTACATTTGGCAGCTTTCAAAGGAACTGCTGGATGTATCCTTAACACTTCTTTTCTTTTCTTTTTTTTTTTTTTTTACTGAAGCCAAAACCTAAACCAGATTTAACCCATATATTTAACATTAATAATTCATAAAAAAAACACAGTATGTATATTTATATATACATTGCATACATTGTGTATATATACACACACACACACATAAATTTGAATACAACCATAACAGATTTAATTATTATATACGGTATATTTTGGCTGAAAATGACAAGTATGTTTTATTAATAATGAATAGTTTGTATAGTTTTAAACTGTAAATGCATAAAAAAACAATAAAAGAAAGAAAGGACAACATGTTTTAGTAGATATATACCAAAACAGCTACTTAAATACTAACTTGACAGTGGCATCAAACCATATGTTGCCTCCTCTCTTTGGAAAGCTTACAAAACTTTCCTTGAAAGCCAAAGCCCAGCTAAGGGGGGTGGAGGGAGGGGGATCTGCAAACTGCCTTTTGGGCAGCAGAGTCCACATCATTAGAGTGGATTAAGTCATGATGCTGAGAAGGATAAAAGGTGAAAGGCAGGAAGGAGAGGGGACAGGGGATGGCGACCACAGAAAGCACCAAGTGTCATTTGTGTGCTGACACCATTATTGACTGGAGCCCATGCGGTTCACACTTTTCAATTACGGCTGCGAAAGCAAAGGTGGCCCTTTAATTGCAAAGGCTGATGCCTGAACAGCAAGTGTCAAGGGAGCCTCCGCCAGCCCCTGTTGCCTCCTCTTGAAGCTTGACTTAAGGATGTTCAAGGGCAAGGACCTCACAGGCTGCTCATCTCCCAGTGGAAGGGAAGAAATGCCTGAAAAAGCAGACAGCATTTAGCAGTTGCAGTTAAGTGCACAATCTGTGCTCCCCCTGTGTTAGGGGTCTGATGTACAGTAGCAAAATATGCCTGACCACCAGGCTGACCGTGATTTGCTCTTTTCAACAGAGATTTCAATGAGATATAGTCAAGGATAGACCTTGGGTTAACCTACATGTTGACATCCTAAAGAAAACCCCCAAAAATCAACATTGTGATTGAAACCAATGACACACGATAAGACCATGGATTCCTTTTTTTTTCAGCCTTAAAACCTGAAAATATATTTCTAGGACTTACTCTACCAATTGAGCCAACTAACTTATTAAGAGGAGGCTGTGCGGTCCAGTGGTTGAAAAAACAGGCTTATAAGCAGGAGGTCCCCAGTTCAAATCCCAGCTCTGCCACTGAATCACTGTACAACCCTGAGCAAGTCACTTGTGCTCTGTCTTTCAGGTGAGATGTTGTTGTAAGTGACTCTGCAGCTGACGTGTAGTTCAAACATCCTAGTCTTATATCTTGTAAAGCACTTTGTGATGCTGGTCCACTATGAAAGGTGCTATATAAAAACTGTTATTATTATTTTGAAGAACAGTAGAGCATTATTGTTATTGCTATTGTTGTTATGATTGCCAGGTATGACAGCTCTATCTTCCTTTCTCACAGTACTTATTTTTCCCCTAGGCAGGGAATCTAATCCAAAATAATCTATTCTTCAACTATTTAGCAAAGCTATTTATCTGTTATGATAGTAGAGTTGGAGTTAATAGTCTACCTCCAAAGTCACATGTATTCAATCAAAACAAAGACAGAAAGAAAGACAAAAGCTCTTTACATAGACAGATAATTAAATCCAAGCACAGAATTATCTGTAAATTGGTATTAACTGTCTAAAAAACCCAAATCACATTAATCACACTATAATTACTCATTTCCAGCAAGGAAGATGAAATGAGATAAAAAAAAAAATGTAATGATGAAGAAATAAACCCCATGCATTTGCAATTACTTTGGCATGATGAAAACCAAGTCTTTTATAAATGCCTTTCAACAAAAAAAGCAAACTGCTATCTTTTTACTGTAAATTAATTGTGTAGACATATGCCAATAGAAGTTGAATTTGCTTTTTAAAATATTAGCTTTTGTGGATAATGAAAAATACTACGAGTTCTTCTTTCATATATTTTATTTTTCTTTAGTGATAGTTCTGTGAAGTATGTTAATATCTCATCGCCCCAATGCAAAGATGAAAAGGTTCTGCCTTTGATTTAGCTTCTCTCTGAGCCTATTGCTTGGATTTGAGAAATAAAGCTGAAAAGGATGTGTGTCCTGACATAACATTACACTTTAACTTTGTTTATCAGGCTGATTATTCTGTTTTTCACACGCACACACACACACTTATGCACACACACACACACACACCTCCTTATATTATGCTATGAACATCACCTCACTAAATTACCTCTTGTACCCTATGTACCTCTTTTGATTGCAATGGGCAATGTATTACCTTAAAAAAGTGAGAAAAAAGAAGAAACATTTTTACAGTAGGTCTAGGTACTGTACATTTTTGGGTGCATTACAGTTATCCCTCCAAGATTTCTGCAGTATGTTTCATTTCATAATAATAAAGATGTAACAAATAGGAAAAGTGTGAGTGTATTTATTTTTACACACAACTCACAGGTGGCCATTCATTGTGAAGGAGATCACTTATCATGGAAGGTCACTGAGTCGATGGCATGAGGCTGTTCTGTGGTTCACTTCAGTTGTCCAATTTTTCTCCTTCATTACCGTTAGCAGCTGTGAATAAGATTACTTTTTTAAACTGCTAAGTGCTGTTACTGCACTTTTTATAGAAGAGTCCACAGTGGGCTCAGGGGAGCTCCGCTATCTCCTGGCTCTGAAAATTGATATTGAACTTGGGAGGAAAATCTCTCGAGCTGGTAGCAATTAGCTAAAAAGGATTTGCAAGTCTGTGATTCATCGCACCAGATATCTAAGTCATTTAGAGACATGTTTTCCTGGTCCCAGCTTGCTCCTCTCAAGAAACACCTCTGTTTGTGTCTCACACGGTAGTGTGACATTTCCTATTGTAAGGCCTATTTCTTTTCTTGAAAAGTTGCACTGTGCTGTAGCACAAACAAGTTATTTGATTCTCCTGTGTCTACGTACATAACACAGAGACTCTAAACCGATATTGGCTTGTGTAACTTTGACTTCAGCATTTGCGGTGCAATGAGACACACTTTCAAGAGTGTCTGGAGTGGAGTTCATTCAGAAGAAAATAGTTGCAGTGGCTTTAACAAACATTTGAGCAAAGTTTTGATTTATTTATTGGATTCAGTTATTCAAACTAGTTCCATTTTTTGCATGCTTAACAAATAGGCCCATTTACTAATTTTAGATATTTTCAATATTTTTAGGCATATTTACACACTGTAACAGCAAAGGTGGTTATTTACACAGACTCCTTTTATATATATATATATATATATATATATATTATTCAGAACATTATTACCACTGATCCTGGATTAATGCAAGATTAATGTTGATCACAGTATTTTAAACTAGCCAAAAATGTAAAGAAAATTAAAAAGTACAGATCCACAGCCATTTCTAGAGGGGTAGACCAGAGGTTTTGATTAAAATTAAAGGTTGCTGAGATACTGACCCAATATCTCTATCAAGCCTGACTGAGACTTTAATGTTTCATTTGGAGGGCTGAAGCTGTCAGAAGTGATTTTAAAATTGTATGTACTGACTGTGCTGTAAATTGCTTGAGGCCTCCTTATCAACAGGTTGTATATTCATTCTACATCCAAGTCCCTACTGACCTATGCTCTCAAATCCTACGTGGTATGTTTGTCTTATATTGCTCTATTATGTCTAGATTAAGATTGAGGATACTTTTTTTATATGTCTGTGTACTATGTCTGTACCAGATACCTTTGCCTCAAAGGTACTCCTAAAATGCAAAATGTATGCTATTGTATATTTACTGAAAACAAAAAATGAAACCTTCATGATTAGATTAGGCAACAAATAACTGCAGTAAAAAGAGCATCCATTTTCATTTTAAATATGAGGTGCTTGAATTTATAGCTGGATGAATAATTTAAATGTAAGTACACATGGAAGGTGTGTTCCCACTAACGAATCATGCACCCGTTTCCTTCACTTTAAAGGTAAAAGTTAAAATATATTTTATTTTACCTTATGTACTGTTACTGATTCCATGGTGTCCAGACATTCATTCTTTGAATTTAACCTCAGAACCACTATTTACACTTGGAGTCAAACTCAAAACAGCTTAGGAGCATGGGAACATGCCCTGGTTAAACCTCTGCAGTTTGCTACTATACACCAGGCATTAATACAGTGAGAGATGACAGATTACTTCATATGCCATGCAAGCAAGCCCAGACAATAGCTTTAGCCATGACAGATTGCCTCGCGGTAACCCACTTTATGTTAAACGCATTCGCACTGTTCAATTTCACAAGTGTAATTTTGTTCTTCTGCATCGCATAGTCCTCTGTGGACTAACTGGGTTCCTTTGGTAATGATTTCCTTTCTATTGTATTGTTTTCTGCATAATCAGGTTGCTAGTCAGGGCTTTGGGTGACACAGCCATCTGTCAAGTTCATTTGCTTTGTAGAATGCAAAAAATAATGGCTTCTACAATTGGAGGCTATCTGTTATCAAAGAAGAATATACTACTCTTCCTTTTCAAAATAGATACTTTTTCTACTTATTATGCCATAGCCTTGGTTTCACCACCTCATTTTTTTTCTAAAGCTGTCACATGGCCATCGTGTATTATACAATTTATATCCACAATTCAATTCAAGGTATGAGTTATCATCTTCACTTGTTTGCTGTTCTGCAGTCTAGAGTGTTCCCATAGACTGCACCATTCAGGAGCAATGATCTCATGATCTCTAAAGTTGTCAGCTCTTGTTTTAAAGTTATTTGCTATGTGTGAGCACAGCCTGCTACCCTGTATTCTAGTTATTACCTTTCATCTCCCTCCAGTGCAAAAAAACAAAAAAACAAAATGTTGACTCATGGAATTTATTTGTTGACTTTTTTTTTTTTTTTTACTATAAAGAATGGCAGTTTAACGTGAACAGTATATTATACTATATACACAAAGGAAAATATACTATGTATACTCGAGAGCTATCCTGAGATGTATTGCCACATTTAAGGATGTGCAATATGCTTGTTTCCAAAAAGAGAGACTATGCCTTATTGAGCGACCAACACCACTACAGTGTATCCTGATTTCAATGGAGATCCAGTTATTGACCAGGTCATACCTGTTTCATCCTCAATTCAAAACAAATATTTATGATTTAACCAGAATGAGAACCCATATCTAAATGACAGCAACATAACAGCACACAATCACACTCAGCCAGCTGCAGACAAAAGACAATTGATATGTTAATATTATATTATACATTGAAATCTACCAATACAAGTCATTGAGTTTTTGTTCAAAACTTCATGTAAGCAATGGTAAGTCTAATCCAAGCTTAGAAAAGACTGTTGTTCAGGTGGGAGACAGTCACCCTAGTTCCTTGATATAACTCATCAGGCACCTCGGTAGATTTATTAGTGGAAATATTTAGGACAATATTCACAAAGATAATGTTGTAACTTTATATACAGTAATGTAGTTCAAGCTGACACCCTGGGATCCTTCAAGAAGCTGCTTGATGAGATTTTGGGATCAATAAGCTACTATCAACCAACAAGCAAGATGGGCCGAATGGCCTCCTCTCGTTTGTAAACTTTCTTATGTTCTTCTTATGTTCTAGGTTTCAACTGCTTTTCTTTCCTGGCTGAAACATTGAATTCAAATGCAGTGTCTTGCCGCCACACTCCAGCCTCCCTACTGAGCTACAGGTAGCAAAAGTCTCCTTCAATTAGACATGATCATCACTCACAGTCAATAATTGTGCTAAGGGCTGCTTTCAAATCTGTGAGGGATTCACATTTAATGTACTGATTCAGCATGTCTCAGCCAGCTTCACTGTGTACTGAAACCAAAGCAATTTAATTCTTGCCCATGGCCCTTTTGGCAGTTTGTCTAGTATGGAGTGCTGTAAGGACTCTGAGATACAATTTAATCTGAGACATCTGTGCACAGGCAGGACCTTTTCCTTAGCAGAGAGTTAAGTACAGTCCAAGCAGCCGGTCTGTTTGAAGAGCCAGGTTTTATCACTTTCTTATAATAACGCCGGCAGAGAGGGAGACCTTAAAATAACATATAAAATCAACCTAAGCTGATTTATCCTGAGAACTCTGGGAGTGTTAGACATACTTGTATGAAAACCAGCAAGCAGAAGAGGCAAACAGTTCGCCATTCAAGTTAGCACCTACACTAACAAGCAAATGGTAGATACAATGAAATGGGTGGATTTGTATGAATTTTTTTTTTTTATGTTTGTGCTGCCACACAATGTTAAAACAGATTGTGGCAAACCCCACTTTTTTGTTGCTCCCCCATGATTTTTGAATGCTCATATTTACATTACCTTGTTACTGGATATAAATGTGTCCACAGATTACCTGATGCTTCTGTTTAAAGTTTTACTTTTACAGACTATAGAATATCCTGCATGTGTGCAAAGAAATAAAGCTCTTGAGTATGTGTTCATCTCGTACAGATAATTACAGATAGAAGCTTCGCTATTTACATAGTAACTTTGCAAACTTGTGTCTTTTTTGTTGTTGTTGATACCTGCTAAGGATATGTTGAGTTTGAGCTACACACCTTGGGTGGTGAAACTTTTTTTTTTTTTTTTAAGTAATTCTGTGATAAAATCAAATACATTGCATATTTTGTTTCAGTTCCTTAATAAAATGCACTTGTTAAAGTGTACTGTCATTACAAAACAGACAAAGATTGTTTTAAACATATCAGTGGAGTGGAGTTGTAACTTGCTGTGCACATAAGCCATAACTTACATTTATGTAGTCGTGTATTCATTATTTCACACTGTTTCTTTTTATTCAAATATAATTATACAAGACAAAGCCTACTGAAAGGCTGCATCGTATTTATATTGGTATCTTGGTGGCTAAACAGGCAGTAATTAGAGCTTAGCAAATAAAAGCATAGGGTATATATTTGACAAAGGCATGCATTAAAACAGCAAAGCAAAATAGCATCAACAATACAATGCATTTAGGTTCAAAAGAAGCCTAGAGTATTATAATACTGCAAACACATGGTAATGTAACACAGTTTGAGCTTTTGGGGTCAGTTTAATAATGGTGGCGCTTGAGAGATAATATACTGGTCATGGTTTTAGCCTGTATTTTTTAGCACATTAGTGTAGTAATGGCTTTCTGCATGAGGTAGTAATTATGTTATTAATTATACAATGTGGCTCTTCAAGGAATGTCTTAATCTACCATTGGTTAGGGTGGGGGCCTATCCATATAGGAACCCTGACTTTTTTACTGTTTGTATTTAATGTACTATGCCCTGTATTTCACTGTACTTGATGTATTATGCATTGTTCCTCACTACCTTGCAAAGCGCTTTGTGATGGTGGTCCATTATGAAAGGCACTATATAAAATAAAGATTGATTGATTCTGTCTACCAGAGAAATCACATATGGGATTTTCCACAATCGAATGCTACTAAATGTGTTCCAATTAGAATCATATTAATGAAAAAAGGAGACAGGTAAATCAACCAGTTAACTGTAAGCTGCCATTCTAAAGCTGTTTGTATGAAATGAATGAGATGATAATTACCTTATTGAAACTGAAAAGGAAACAATATTTTAGTTTAAATGTAATTATTATTTGTTTTGCTCTGAATACAGATGCTGAATGAAACATCTAAGATTCTAAAAAGGGTATTAGCCAGCTGAGAGGTGAAAAGTGCACCTTTTTTTTTAACAGCTATACACAACCATCTGCCCTTTATATTCTTCTACAGTGCCACAATTACTTTGGTGTTATGCTGTCAGTATTTAATAACACAGTTCAACTGAGATAAGTCAGAAAAAAGTCAATAAACTTTAATAAATTGTAAGGTATAGCAGCATGAAAAAAGTTCATCCAGTTGTGTGTTCACTTTCTTTATCCTGTGCATTTGAAAACTATCGATAACCGTTTTTTACAGTCCATGATCCATACTGTCAACTAAATAGACACTGCTTGTTGCGGATATGTGAAAGCCAAGCATCATAGTTTCTCTTCACAAACATTTAAGTCTGCTGGTCAGTCAGACCACAGGTTATGTCAACAATTGGCTACTTCACCTTTAAAAAAAATAGCTCTGGATCACTGATATCTAAGTGGGGTTTTTGCAAGGGATGGTGATTCCAAGGCTAACACTCGGAAGTAGGTTTCCAAGAAATGCCAAAAAGGTTAAACATATGGAAAGGTCTTGTCATCATGCATTTCAAAATTAAATGAACATGAGAAGGGGATAGCATTGATGGCTCAGTATCTTAAAATAGTAAACAGTTCAAAGTGAGTGGCAACAAAAGAGAAGATATAGAAGTTACACAGTTCATGCCACAGGTCAACAACTGCTGGTGTTGTCAGATACTGAAGTCACCAGTATCAGCATAAAGTCATGAAACCTTCAGAAGTAGGATGTTACAACTCAATTTCATCAAACGTTATGATAGTACTTCATAAGATGCTACAGTTTTGATTGAAATCTGAGCAACAGTTACCTCAATATTTACATGATACATTTTAGGAACGTTCTAGGGGAATATATGCATAGCTGGTAAGTCTTGTTGTAATGATTTATCAGACTAAGACAGACCCTTGTTACAGTAGCTTTCAGTACAAGTTGAAGAGTTACTAATGTTCTGACCCCATGTTGTCCTGTAATGTACAGGATCAGCTTCTTAATGCACCAGTAGCATTTAGACACACACACACACACACATTCTATATATATATATATATATATATATATATATATATATATATATATATACATATACAGCGACCTTTATATAACCAATTTTATAACAAATTGAATACAATATGTATAAGACAACACCGGCCACTAGTAAAATAATTAATTTGAATTCTAACCATGAAGCAAATTCATAGTATCGTATGTCATTCCAACTGTGTATTTACACAAACACAAAAGAAGAAACTTAGGTTTTGTTTGTGTCAAAGTTATTTTGTGTGTTTGTGAATCACATCTTCAGCTATTTCCAGTAAAGCAAACCGTTATGTTAAAACACATTCTATCAACTGCTGCCTTTGCAGTGCCAAGATGCCATAGACTATTTATTGTGACTAACTGTTGCAAGGTTTTCTTAATGCAGATTCAATTCGCTGGGACCTATTAAGCGACCCATTAGATATATATATATATAAATATATATATGTAAATATATAAATTGCCTTATTGATTGGCAACACTTCTGTGAATGCAACACCACATTTGCGCCATTGCAAATCAATGTTTTGCATGATAATCTTAAAAAAAGGTTTGCTGTAATGCACATTTGTACACTGATAACAAATAATTTTTTTTTTTTTAAATAAGCAAGGGATTATATAGATGAAGATTGATCCAGAAAAATGGTCATGAAAAAATAAAAAAATAGATGCTGACTCACCAGCTACAGAAACACAGACATACTGCATAAAACAATATAATTGTGTTTGTATAAGGGCTTCATAACTAGAACTTATACAACTGGTAATTTATTGTCTGATCAAAATCTTGGCGCCTCAAGCAAGACTCCAAGGAGCCCATATGGAAAAAAAAAATATAACAAATCATACAAGCTTCTTCTGTGTGATACATTTAACATATATGTTGTGAATTTAACATGCAAGTATGAATATTGTCACATACAAAGAAAAATTCTACATATAAGGCAGACATGTTGGATTAATATGTTAACTCATATATAACTGCTTAATGTTAGTGCCTGGTCACCTTTATTAAAAAGTAATATATATATATATATATATATATATATATATATATATATATATATATATATATATATATATGTAAATTTCATGTGCTGACATATAAGAGAGGCAATACAGTCAGAAGTCTGCTCTATAGTGAAAACAAAAGTAGACTTTTTGAAATTATGTTTAAACAGAACCAGCCCAGTTTGTCTTGATAATCATTTGTTTTTATTTAATCTGAAACATTTGTACCCCCCTGTGACCTAAACCGCCACCAAATCCCTACTCCCGGTTTACCAGTGCCACTGGTCACGGTTTGAGGGGCGTGAAGGGGGGGGGGGGGGGGGGGGGGGGGGGGGGGGGGGGCATTCATAGAGGGGGGGGGGGGGGGGGGGGGGGTTCTTTTTCTGTTGCCAATCACATCAGTGTGATCGATTCTGGGGAATCCTGTAACGGCTATCCACATACCCGTCTTATATGGTTCACATTAGTTTGCTTGTGTGAGGCACATATGCAAACAGTACTGTCTTGTACAATGAAATTCTAAGAAACTGGCCATATTTGCACTATATTGCATATATAGTTTATACAGGTTTGCTTATATGAAACTTATATGTAAAGTATGTGCTTTTTAACTATGTTTTCTAATAAGAAAGTGCACATATTTGTATCATAATGCTTATATGGTTCATATGAGTTTGCTTGTATGAGGCACAAATGAGAATGCTGTCTTGTATAAGACAAATGATACAAAATTATAAAATATATAATTTTTAATAGTTTGCTTATATAAAGTATGTGCTTTTCAAAACAACTTCTAATAAGAAAGTGGTCATAATTGTACCATAAAATGTTTATATGGTTCATACAACAAAAACATATATGGAACCTACTATAGTACACATATATGAATTCTATATATATATTTTCCTTATGGGGAGCATGCCAAGATGACACTTTAATATGCTGAAGTTTACAACTTGCCCTCGGAAACAAATTGTTTCCAAAAAACACAGTTAAAGAGAACATAACTTTCACAATACCGACTGTTGAAACAACCACAATTGGTTATATAGACTATTACTTTCTCAGTTGTTGATGCTTGCCTACCATAAATCACACTGTTGCTAAATCTGTCCTAAGGCAAAAAAGGCATAATGCCCTGTATTGTTCTGCGAGCTCACAGATGACACACATATTAACCATACCTATTGTCTTTCATGCTTGGGACTACACAATATTAACTGTGTGTGGCTGTTAACTATTAACTAAATGAATTTAAAGATGAACAATTTAAACCACGAGGGCCTCAAGGTATCCAGCAGGCTTTGTTATGATCTGCAATTAAGTACTCCCCTTATTAGGATTAAACTACTTTATTTGTGGCAATAATTGCTACATATGCTTTGAAATGATTAACAGCTGGGAAAGGTAGTGTAAACCATTGTAAGTTAGCCAAAGGGCGTTGACTGCTTTCTTATATGTGTGTGTGTGTGTGTGTGTGTGTGTGTGTGTGTATATATATATATATACAGTCAAAACTGACAATAAAGATGAAAAACAGGGAACAAGAACCACCAAATAGCTACTAGGTATTATTAGCTATCACCCTTGTTCTATTCTGTGAAGATTATGTGGTGCAGTAAGTGCCTGCAGTGTTGCTAGCATTCCTGTCTGGTGAGCACAGACACTCAAGGTGTTCTTCTCAGACATGCACCATAATGCCAAGCAATCATTTGGAGACAATTTATGAAGCTCAAATCTGTTTCAGACAGTGTTAGTGTTTAAATGTTTATTTTATTTTGTATTATTTAAATAAACGGCGCACACCGGGTTTGTTTTGGAACTGCAGTATTGCCTGTGTGTTTTTGTTCCTGCTTCTGGCCTGATGTCACCACACCCAGATATCCTGTCACATTATATATAGGAGGATGGAGTGGCTTAACAAAAAGTTTAAAGCAATACAAATAGGGTTACAGTAAGCTGACAATAATTTGCTTTTACAGCCTGCTCATGTGCTGAAGATGCTCAGCTTCTCCATTGCAAACAGCATAAATTGTAAGTAAAAATCATATTTATGAGTGCTGAAGCAAAATCATATTGTGACTCTGTGGTTAGACTGCTCCTCTCCTTTCACATGGATTATTATTAGCCCCTGCACACCCACCTTTGAAAGTGCTACAACCAAAACATGCTTGCCTATACAAATAGGTACCTTTAACATTCAGCAGAGTCCTAATTGTGCTGCTGTTATGGATTGCTACTCTGAAGTGTCAAAAGGTGTCGATAAGGGAGTAAGGGTTAAACACTGTGCGCATAAACAAGAACCTTTAACTGACACCAGATTGTAACACAATTATTGTCTTAGCCCAATCAGAGTAAGAGATAAAAAAAGAAAGATAGAGTATCCAACAACTGGTACCATGTTTAGGGCCTACAACTTTTACAGCGATGTGAGCATTCACACCTTTTTGATTCTTTTTCATTTTTGTTAAGCTATGTCCTGGAATAAATACCTGCAACACCCTAAATATGCAGTTTGAATATTTAAGACAATATGTGGAATCAACTCAACCTGAATTGAATTAGTAAACTTGTTTAATTACAAGAGCACTTCCACCTTGGACAGTCAAACACCATTGCCACATTCTTAACAGCCAGCTGATATAAAGTGTTGTAAGTAGTGGAGTGAATCGTGTTTTCATGCAAATTAATCTTTGCAGTAATTAAGCAAGGCTGTCAATGGCTCTTACATCTATGATACTTTAAATCCCATCAGATGTATTTTTATTTAGTAAAACATGGAGGAAATTGTTTGAAGACTATGTTCTATAGCTTGCCCTTTTTTGTTACTACACCTGTCTGGCATTTTGAATCTGCACAAATAGAGTTTGTGGAGATAGAAAAGGACTTTGACTAGTTATTTCATCCTATAGACACAAGTATTTAAAATGTATATTTGTATTTAGGCACAAGGATTACACAGCACTTCACATGCAAGTAAAATGTAATAATATGTGAGCACAGGGAATTGCACTTTATTAATTCACATGCAGTTGTACCGCAACTCCAATTGAATGATTGATTAGCAATTGAGTCTCGGTACAGCTGCATAAAAGCAGCATGTTTTCTCTCACTCGGGGTTGTGTGTTCGGTGAGTGGAGAACAGGATTGGATTCGGAGGTAATAATCAAAGTAATAGTTAAAATATCAGCTCACTGTGTTTGTCTGTGTAGTCAGTTTTGTTTGTCTGTTTATTTTAGCGAAAGTGCCATGTCCTGTGTTTTGTTTGTTTTTACAACCTTTTATTTTCTGTCTGTTCATTATTAAATGCTGAGTGACACCAATCGCTCAGCTCCACCCAACTCCAACTCTCTGTTGTTTATTTCCTGGTTCCTGTTTCTGGTCTGACGTCACCCACTACAGCCGTCTTTGTGACACTTGCCTGTAAACATAAGAACATAAGAAAGTTTATAAACAAGAGGAGGCCATTCGGCCCATCTTGCTCGTTTGGTTGTTAGTAGCTTATTGATCCCAGAATCTCATTAAGCAGCTTCTTGAAGGATCCCAGGGTGTCAGCTTCAACAACATTACTGGGGAGTTGATTCCAGATTCCAGGCTCTCACGATTCTCTGTGTAAAAAAGTGCCTCCTATTTTCTGTTCTGAATGCCCCTTTGTCTAATCTCCATTTGTGACCCCTGGCCCTTGTTTCTTTTTTCAGGCTGAAAAAGTCCCTTGGGTCGACACTGTCAATACCTTTTAGAATTTTGAATGCTTGAATTAGGTCGCCACGTAGTCTTCTTTGTTCAAGACTGAACAGATTCAATTCTATTAGCCTGTCTGCATATGACATGTCTTTTAAGCCCGGAATAATTCTGGTCGCTCTTCTTTGCACTCTTTCTAGAGCAGCAATATTTTTTTATAGCGAGGTGACCAGAACTGCACACAATATTCAAGATGAGGTCTTACTAGTGCATTGTACAGTTTTAACATTACTTCCCTTGATTTAAATTCAACACTTTTCACAATGTATCCGAGCATCTTGTTAGCCTTTTTTATAGCTTCCCCACATTGTCTAGATGAAGACATTTCTGAGTCAACAAAAACTCCTAGGTCTTTTTCATAGATTCCTTCTCCAATTTCAGTATCTCTCATATGATATTTATAATGCACATTTTTATTTCCTGCGTGCAGTACCTTACACTTTTCTCTATTAAATGTCATTTGCCATGTGTCTGCCCAGTTCTGAATCTTGTCTAGATCATTTTGAATGACCCTTGCTGCTGCAACAGTGTTTGCCACTCCTCCTACTTTTGTGTTGTCTGCAAATTTAACAAGTTTGCTTACTATACTAGAATCTAAATCATTAGTGTAGATTAGGAATAGCAGAGGACCTAATAATGATCCGTGTGGTACACCACTGGTTACCACACTCCATTCTGAGGTTTTTCCTCTAATCAGTACTTTCTGTTTTCTACATGTTAACCACTCCCTAATCCATGTACATGTGTTTCCTTGAATCCCAACTGTGTTCAGTTTGAGAATTAATCTTTTGTGCGGGACTTTGTCAAAAGCTTTCTGGAAATCTAAATAAACCATGTCATATGCTTTGCAATTATCCATTATCGATGTTGCATCCTCAAAAAAATCAAGCAAGTTAGTTAGACACGATCTCCCTTTCCTAAAACCATGTTGACTGTCTCCCAGTACCTTGTTACCATATAGGTAATTTTCCATTTTGGATCTTATTATAGTTTCCATAAGTTTGCATATAATAGAAGTCAGGCTTACTGGTCTGTAGTTACCTGGTTCAGTTTTGTTTCCCTTTTTGTGGATCGGTATTACGTTTGCAATTTTCCAGTCTGTCGGTACCACCCCTGTGTCAAGAGACTGCTGCATGATCTTGGTTAGTGGTTTGTAAATTACTTCTTTCATTTCTTTGAGTACTACTGGGAGGATCTCATCCGGCCCAGGGGATTTGTTTATTTTAAGAGCTCCTAGTCCCTTTAACACTTCTGCCTCAGTTATGCTAAAGTTATTTAAAACTGGATAGGAACTGGATGACATGTGGGGCATGTTATCAGTATCTTCCTTTGTAAAAACTTGTGAAAAGTAATCATTTAACATATTTGCTATTTTTTTTTCTTCCTCTACGATTTTGCCATTTGTATCTCTTACACATTTAATCTCCTCTTTGAATGTTCGCTTGCTGTTGTAATATTGGAAAAACATTTTGGAATTGGTTTTAGCTCCCTTAGCAATGTTCATTTCTATTTCTCTCTTGGCCTTTCTAACTTCCTTTTTGACTTGCGTTTGCAGTTTCGTGTACTCTTTCTGCGTATTTTCTTTTTGGTCTTCCCCCCCCCCCCCCCCCCCCCCCCTTTTTAATGCTCTGTAAAACTTACTAAAATTGTAAACCTTAGCTTTAGTCATTACTTTTGGGGTTTTAAAAAACACTTCAAATGAGACCATGTTGTGGTCTGAGTTTGCCAGTGGTTCTCTGACCTCTGTTTTAGTTATTCTATCTTCGTTATTTGAAAAGACTAAATCAAGGCATGCCTCCCCTCTAGTCGGTGCCTTGACAAATTGTGTTAGGAAGCAGTCATTTGTCATTTCCACCATTTCTATTTCATCCTTCGCGCTACCCACCGGGTTTTCCCATTTTATTTGGGGGAAGTTGAAATCCCCCATTAGTATGGCTTCTCCTTTGCTACACGCATTTCTAAAGTTTTATATTTTGCTCACCATCTGAATCTGGAGGTCTATAGCATGCTCCTATTATTATGCCCTTTGAATTTTTGTCCGTTATTCTGACCCATATTGATTCGGTTTTATTTTGTTTGTCCAGGTTTAACACCTGGGCTTCAAGACTGTTTGTTATGTACAGCGCTACCCCTCCACCTCTTCTGTCCTGTCTGTCTTTCCTATACAGTGTATACCCACAGATATTATATTCGTCCCCATCACTCTCAGACAACCACGTTTCTGTAACACCTATCACATCATAGTTACCTGTTAGTGCAGTAGCCTCAAGTTCTAGAATTTTGTTTCTGATACTTCTAGCATTTAGATAAATACATTTAATGGTTGTCTTACCTGAGTTGTTGTTCTTGTTTTGATGCGGTCTCCCTTCTGTTTTTTTGTTGATTTCTCCCCCCTTCCTTTCTAGTTTAAATGCTTCTGAACCTGCTCGAGGATCTTTTCTCCGAGTAGACTAGTTCCCTTGTTATTTAAATGCAGTCCATCCCGTCTATACAGATAGTCCTCGTTGTAGAATGTGGTCCAATGATCAAGATAGGTGAAGCCTTCCCGTGTGCACCACATCTTCAGCCATGCGTTTTGATTAATTATTTCCAGCTGTCCATATGGTCCTTTGCAAGGTGTGGGTAGTATACCAGAAAATACCACAGTTTTGGTTTTCTCTTTTAATTTCCTTCCTAGCTCTCTGAATTTGTTTTGCAGGGATTTTGGTCTGTCTCTTCCAATGTTGTTTGTACCAATGTGGACGACTACTACCGGGTCGTCTCCTGTTCGTTCTAGGAGCCTGTCCACGTTCTCAGTGATGTGCTTGACCGAGGCTCCCGGAAGGCAGCACACTGTTGTAGTAAGGGGGTCCAAACTGCGAATTGAACTTGCTGTGTTTCTCAATATGGAGTCCCCAACAATCATGACCTCCCTTCTTTTTGCTGTCTGGTCACAACTGTCAATAGGGTCCTGGATGTTGTTCCTTTCATTCTCTTGTTGTTGGTTCTGCTCATCAAAATTCTGAAGTGACTCAAATCTGTTGGTTGTTTTGATTTCTGGTGGTTGTGTTTGACGAAGTTTCTTTTTTTCCCTGCTTCTGCCTACCTGAACCCAGCTGTTCTGACCTTCTATCTCCCTGGTGGCTTTCAGTCGGTTAGGGGTGATGCAGACTTCCATGAATTGTGGGTGTGCCAGTTCCTCAAGATCCTGTTGCTGTCTCACTTCTTCCAGCTCCATTTCTAGCATACTTACTAGTTTATACAAATCCTGGATCGCGCGGCACTTTACGCACACTTGGTTTAGCTCCACTGGGTTTTCTCGGATTTCCCACATCAAGCAGGTGTCACAGATTACTGGCTTGAAGACCATGTTGATGTTTCTTTTGAAGTTTAGTTTCTTCTGCAGCCGTCAGCCTGCTTTCATACTGCTTCTAATCTGCTCTGTACTTTTCCACACCTGTACTTCTCCCACTCGCTGTCGCTGGGAAGACTGCCTCATTTAACTGCGTTGTTCTGCTGTGCTGTTGGCTCCTCCCCTCGCCCGTGTCTCAGAACGGCGCTGAATTTGAATCAGCTGCTCCCAGTTTCAGCTTGTTTGTTATCAGAAAAACGTATGCGGCTGTTTGACTTTGAGCTGCTGCTGTGTTTCCCCAATGTCCTCTGTTTTCTGATTAAAGCAATTCAAGATGCAATTTCTCCTTACTGCTTCTAAACTGCTCTGTACTTTTCCACGCCTGTACTTCTCCCACTCGCTGTCGCTTCCATTCGCTGTCGCTGGGAATGATATGTTTACTCATATTTGTTTATGAGTTTTAGGGGGGCAGCATTACAATCCGCTACTAGTTATATAATTAAATGCAATCTGAATCTGAAATCTTTTAATTTATTTTGGTTTTAAAACAATATGGGCATGGTTTTTGAAAGGGGTTTCATTTTCAGTAGAAATGTCAAAATCTGCTGAATTTTTCCAGGTTAATCTGTTAAGAAAAATATCCACCTGTTTTCTAATGTGATCCTCTGTTTTATCTGCTAGCGGATCACATTTTCAATAATTGTCTGCGGTTCTAATAAGTAAGGCGCATTTAAGGGGTTTTACTCACCAAAATAATTATTCCGGTTCAATTGTGTTAGCAAATGCTATATAAACACAATCGAAAATTGTGCCAAACCAGCAATGCAAACACAAGGGCAAATTCTTATTTCCATTCAGTCTTACCAATTGCTTGTTTAATTAGGACAAAATAAAACAAACAAATATGATTGGAACAGATTATGAGATTTATAGGTTTGAAAGGAGGTATTACTGCAGTCATTTATCATTTATTTAGGATGATTATTTTTTTCTTTCTACACAGATGAAGACAGGCTTTAGTCTAATACGCCCTTAAATAAATTATGTTTTAATCATGTAAACCTTTTGTGGGGAAATCAAGAAACTTAAAAATTGGTTATTCGTAGTGTTCCGCGTTTTCGGTTTTTATCTTAAAAAAAAAAAAAAAAAAAAAATCCTATTTTACATATATTAAGATAGGGATGAGGGGGCAGGAGGTCTAGGTCAGACAGGGTGTCCTCAGCTCACCACGCACCAGCGACCCCTATAATCTGGCCAGGCGCCTGCGGGCTTGCCTGTTGTCTGCCCGGGAGCAGCATTGTCCTCCTACGCTGTAGCTCCTGGGTGGCTGCATGGTGAATCTGCAGCGTGTAAAGAATCGGTCGGCTGACGACACACGCTTCGGAGGACAGTGTGCGTTCGTCTTCGTCACTCCCGAGTCAGTGCAGGGGTGGAAGCAGTGAGCTGAGCCTAAATAGTAATTGGCCATTTCAAATTGGGAGAAAATAAAAACAATTGGCAACGACTAAATTAAAAAAAAAAAAAAAATTAATCAGACTTTTATTGGCCAACATAATCAGGTGAGAATGTGTTTGCGATGCGGCAGAGAACCACGTTTGAATGCTATTTGATCCTCTGACATCTAAACTCCTGCTGTATCCCAGGATACAGTGGAGGTTTGCTCATTGCAGTGTCGGAGTCAAAGTAAAACAGCATTTTAAATCAAAATATTGTGTATTTTCTAGAAAATAGTACCAGGAAAATATTGAATAATAGAGAAAAATCTGGTAAAAACCGGCGTCCAGTTAAAAAAAAAAAAAAATCCTCTAATGATTCGATAAAACCGAAAACGCGGAACACAAGTGATTAGACAAGAATACAAAGTAAAGGACATTCCACATTAGACAATGAAGAATACATATGGATCACACACGGGGTTTCCACTTCTGGATACCTACTTTGAAATGCTGCACTAACCCTGTTGTCATTATTGCTTGTGTGCCATGTTTGCCTGTTGTTCTTTTATACCAAATTCTGTTTTGGACTGGGATAAATACATATGGATGGTGTAGAGGGGTTCCTTTGTGTTTTTATTAACTTTGAAATGAGCAGTCTGAGGCGATTTATCCCCTGAAATACCCCAGTTACTTACACAATTTCAGTTACATTTGTGCATATTAGCGAATAAGAAGCTGGGATGCGAATAAGAAGCTGGTCGAATAAGATGCCAACTTTAGCATTGTCGCATTAAGGTTTTATTTATTTATTTATTTTTAATTTTGTAATTTTCTAAAGTAGCCTATTGTTTGACACATTTGGGGCTACCCTGGAGAATAATTCAAATTAGTCTCACTTTGACACGAAGGGATGGTCAGATCTTCTTCAAATCGGCTTGAGGTAAAGAGAATTGTGTGCATTGCAACGGGACTGTATGTCAGCTTGGGATCGTAATACACACACACACACACACACACACACACACACACACAGAGCTGATCTTAACATAGGATCCACGTTAATTGCCAGGGAAACTCGATCTGACGTGCTGTCACTCTGTTTTTTACTGGTGGATAGTCGTATTGACCGTGCTGAAGCAGGAAAGCTAACTGGTGGAAGTTTACATTGTCCACCACACAGATTCTTAGATCATTACATATTCTACCAAAAGAAACTGTCAGAATAACTAATGAACCAAACTAGTTGACAGAGTCCCATTGTGTTTTCTGCAACTTTAGAAAATGCTGAATCAGTGGGAAAAACAGGGGTGCAGGAAAAAAAAAAAAAAAAAAAAAAAAAAAAAAACGATCCTCCAGCAGATCTCCTTTGAAAATACGCTTATATATGTTATATGTTTTGTTTTTGTGCCATATTACACATTTTGCAATAGTAATACAAAGATAGACATGTCTTTTAATTTACCAATACTGGTTTAACATTATTAGACCCTGAGGTTGAACTTTAATTTTTCAATAGCTGTATACTACTAACTGGAGCTTAAAACCCATTTGTTAATTACTCACTTGACTTCTAGGGACCAAATTTGATCACCTTTTCCATGTTCTAATGATTCATGAGACCCTTCTAAAAGGCAACATTAACATTTGAGTCAATGTAAAGGCTTGCAATTGTCTGTAGTGTGATTGCAGGTGTCCAGTTGTATTACGTGGAATTGCTGTTAAACAAGTAAGTGTCTGAAATGGACTCCATTGTAATTCAGTGAATGAGTTACCTGGCCTGTCAAGCCAATTTGTTTTACATTTCACTAGAAAACTGTAACTCAGCCTGAAAACACATCAGTCAATGTATTTGAAAAAGATAATAAGCAACCGCAGTAACTATTCAAGTTTGTATTGTCATTTGCATGCACACAAGTTAATTTGTGTTTTGTGCTACAGGTTACTCTCTAGTTATTATACTTTGTGTATTTCACGTCACATTGACCATTGTATTCACTCTTATTATTAACAAATTTCTATATTGTCAGAAGCTGTCATGCACGCAAGCTTCCATCTGTTGCTTTAACACTTTAAACTGTTTGACACTGCCTTTGCATGTGTAAATGAATTAGTGCAATAAGATTTATGTTACAGCCTCTAATGGGAAATGGGCCGAAAAAAAACTAAAAACGCATTTAGATAACTTGTAGACCCTCAATTCGTCTGAGCCCAACCTACATATTTGTCTTGGATTCCACCGTGATCGATTTTTAACGACACGCTCCTGCATTCTACATTGGCACTAGAGATACAGAGAGCACTGGCGGCTTTCTTTCAGCAGCACAAGGTCAGGAAGAGTTTTACAAGGGCAGCCTGGGGTCAGAATAATACTGTAGGAGTGCTGGGGCTGCAGTTAAGTTAGCATATTGTTCAGTAGTGGAGGACTCTATTCAAAATCTGATCCATCTTCATCCTGGCAATTAAGCTCTACTCACTTTCATTGAAAGTGTTGCTATGGAACACATTGGCAACTGCAGGCAAATTTGGGGTGCAGTTATTTAAGCAGCATTCCCATTGTCCTACGGTGTGTAATTGGTAATCATGAGGGGCAATAAAACTGCATGGCCATTTAATAGCCAAGGTGGAAATTGAAAGGAGGCCATCTATTCAGTGGTGGTCCTCTGTGTGGAGGCTCTAACATTCACCCTTACATGAACCACAGTTTATGGAAAGGACATAATGTTTTGGCTCTCATCTAAGCCCTAGCAGGAGGAGGAGGAGGAGGAGAGAAAAGAAGGAAGAAAACACAAAAAGCTAAAGGGAATTAATGACCCTTCACATATTGTCCATGGTTCTTTTGTTGCAAAAAAAAAAAAGCTGAAACGATGTAGGGTGAGAAAGGAGAAAAAAAGAAACGCCATTAATATCAGATTGTAAATCCTACAAAACATTAACTTCATTACATGGCAATTACTATATGTAATTGGCAGAACTAAAGATTCTACTTTCTCATCACTTTGTAATTGTTCGAGCCTCAGCACTTTTTTTTCCCCCCATGGCAAAGGTCACACAATTAAATACATGGAATGAAAAAGGTCCCAATTTACTTTGGATTAAGTGCTACATTTACAACAGTTTACTTTATAAATGTATAGGTGGTCTAATAATTAATGACTGCTTTTAAGTCTGCATTGATGGGTAGTTTTAAAGAAAAGTGACTACTCAGTAGTTTAACAAGGATCAGTAGAGTTCTTTTATTGAAGTATTTTATTGAACTCTTTGACTTGGTTTCCTCTACAGAAAGTTTTATTTGGAGAGACAGATAGCTACAGTATATAGATAGTTATATAGAGACTGTAGTACACTAGTAGGCAGTTCATGTACTGAAGTACAGTGTCGATGTATTGTTTAATAATAAGAATACAAATAAGGATACAAATTTCTCACTCATTTTATTTTAAAAACAATTATATAAACATGTATAATTATACAGATACAAAAATGGTTCTCTGAATGTGTGCATTTTGTGCTATTTTTTTTTTTAAGTATTTTTGCCAATATTTTTTGTATCCACACTTACTGTCTGAACATATTTGAAAATATTAATGAAGAATGTCAGATTAAATGAAACATGTTAACAACAAGTAAACTCCTAATTATTAACTTATCAGTTAATAATGACCCCCAGTTGTATGCAATTCAAAAGCACTGAAGAGCTCAAAATGAATGACAATCAATGGATAATGGAGCTCCTCCTCCTTCCCTGCCCTGTCAGTGCTATTGACCACAAACTCAGAAAACTGCCCTCTCATGTTTAGCTTTACAATCACATGTTCTCTTGTGAACTACGAGAATGTAAATCTGCGTTCTTGGCCACCAACATTAAAAGATGGTAACTGCCTATGCCTCCCCCTCTCTGTGGGGTATCCTACAATGTTGAAATAGAATTACAAATTGAATTGAAATTCATTTAAATGTTAATTAACAGTCTATAGGTGTATAATAAGGGGATGTAGCAATATTAAAATTATAAGATGCCATTTTTTTTTTTTTTTTTTTTTTTTTTTTCCAAAACGTAATAATCAATCGATGAAATACTGCCATGCAAAATGAAATGTTAATGCAATAACAGTTTCTCTATAGTTTGGGTGAGAGGGCTCTTGTTCAAATTTCAGCTACTGCTTCCAGTAAGTACTTTGACCATTTGACAATAAATGTATGACTAAAACTAACAAAGATAAAATCATACTGTAAAATGTTTCAGTTACTACTGAATAAATAAAATGATGCAATTATACTGTACATTCCCCAAACGCTTACATTTGCACAGGTCTTGTGTTCTAATATATCTCAAGGGAGCATATCACTGGAACCCCCTAAAAAGGGAATGGTTTTGGCATGCTTTGTACAATATTTGCACCATTTCTATTTTAACAAGAGTAACTCAGCTGCTATAACTAGAAAGCATGTTGGTCAAATCTGAGCAATTCAAACCAGCAGTGCCCTACTCCTTTATTTTATCTGTTTTTTTTTTTGTTTTTTTTTAGTGTATTAACTGTTAACAAACATTGTTAATTTTTAGCTAAGGGTTAGGGTTAAGGTTAGGGTTAATAAAAACCTGATTTAATTTGTTACAGTAACAATCTGAACCGATTTCAAGCATATTATCGACATTTCAAGCATATAATGGATATTGATCATCCATAGGGCTCTGGTGTTTGATTGATCAGCAGTTTTAGCTGCCCTATTATATATTATTAACTAACAGAAACAGAAAATAAATAATGAACATTATCATGTTTATTAGTTTGCTGTTAACAGTTTATAAATAAAACAATGGCCCTTAAAATAAAGTGTGACCCATTCTTTCATATTTATTTTCATAATTATAACCCTTTTCATCAGTATGTTTACTCCATCTCTGTTGCAGTGGTGAAAACAAAACAGAAGGGTATGTCTTTAATTCACAACGCAGCTAGCTATGAACATAGCTGTTGTAGAGAAAACCTAGTGTCTTTCACACTTGCTGTATTAACGTGCACAACCTATTTAGCACTCATGAAACAGCATTGATCTTACAAATCAGGTAGGGTACTTAATTAAGCCTATATACTTAAAGAATTGACTGAACTACATCTTGCTATGTAAACCATAAGCTTGTGAGATGTATGTACAATTCCCAGAGTACATGCCTCTCACAATATGCTGTCAAATAATGAGACAAGATAATTATGGCCCTGAGAAAGTATGAACACACCCTGTGTGCACGGCAAACCATTTATTAAGAGCCTTGTAATTTGTTGCTAAATCGGGAGGACTTCTGAAAAATTTATGAAATTAATCATCAATTTTATGGGTTTCCTGGAGGACAGGGGGTATATAACACCAACCACCAGTCATTGTACAGTTTTGCCTTGACTAAAAATAGTTCTAATGCTCTCTGTAATTTGCTTTAAACCCATTAGAAACAGAGAAACAAGATCCTCACAATCGTGCATAATACTCCGTATTTGTTTGATTTAAATGGAGGCACGAGGGATTTCATAATCTTGTTTTTTGCTGTTGTTGTTGTTATTTAAGTTGTATATTTTAATTCAGTTTAACAGCACACTTTTTTTAGATCTCTTTAAAATATATCGTTGAGTGAATCCATTGGGCAGTAATGTATACTGTGTTTTAATCAGCTCTTTGATCTTCTCCACAGTTCTGCTATAAATCAATTAAAAACTCGGCTAATAAATTATGCAACTGGTTTACTAAAACATTCATCAACCAGACTTATTATAAATATACAACTTTCACTGGGACTCAGAGACCAAATTAATGGTTTGCCTTCTTGGTTTATGTGATGTGAAACTTGCCATAGTTTCAGTTAATCCTCCTTGCAACATTTCAATTTACAATGCATACCTTATTAAGGGGCAATGGTGAAAAAAGTCTTGTATTTAAAGAAAAGTAAATGTTTTACAACTACCAAATATAGCCAAGTATATAATACGACTACCCTGATTAATTAGGGAAGTCAGTGAAGAAGAAGAAGAAGAAGAAGAAGAAGAAGAAGAAGAAGAAGAAGAAGAAGAAGAAGAAGAAGAAGAAGAATCATGTTGAGTCGTTTTTCTCCACATTTGCATTCATATGTAGTTCACATTTTATTTGAAACTGTCATTGTAGACACAGGCATCAATTGAGATTGTGTGAGAGATTAACAGCACAACCTTTTCTGTCACCAGTGGTAAACTCCTTTGTTGTTTTACTCATGTAAAAAAAAAAAAAAAAAAAAAAAAAAAAAAAAAAAAAAAAAAACTATGATTTCTAAATCTCTTCAGTTGACAGGCAGTCTGGTTACACCCTCTACAGTTCCAGTCTAATCCTCAACATGAAAAGTTTCGCATGAAGATCACAAAAGACCAACATTGTTCACCCATAAGAGATGCCTTTTTATATGTGCAAGAAATTGTATTGTTCATAAACTATGGCTACTGATTCATTGAAATTACTGTATCTATTGAAGCATCTTAATAGTGTCTCGCTATGAATCAGTGTGGGAAACAATAATAACAAAATTCAATGGTTACACTCTAAAATCAGGGTCAGAGATTCAAATATGTGTACAGTAACATATTTCCTATTTAATTCATAAGGATTATATATTTTGTTATAATGGTCAAATAGGACCTTATTCATCTTAATGTTCAATTAGTGTTAGGGTTAAGATCTAATTATTGTTTTCTTCATTTGAAATCACTAATAAATCATATGATTGATCATGCAATTATTTGAACTGCATAAACTTTTTAGTGTTATTGATTAAATATACATCATTAGATTAGATTCGTCATTTGAATTAACGAAAACGTAATTTAAGCATAAAAAACACCTAAAATATATCTGGTAAATATACAACTTCCAGAAAAATACAATGATAGGAATGGACACCACACACCATTAACAGAAACGAGCTACAGAATAAGTGATGCAATCCTGTCGGACAGAGGATGGATTTCCTGCTGACAAGATTACTAGCTCAAGAAGTGTGAACCATAACCTGCATTATTATTATTATTATTATTATTATTATTATTATTATTATTATTATTATTATTATTATTAATAATTTCTTTGCAGACACCCTTATCCTTGTATCACCTTACAAAATATAACATGATAAAGTATTACAGTACATAGTATCACATTTTAGAATATCACATTACAGATAAGAGCAGTTACAATGTACAATAAAATCAGTGTCAAATAAGATTAAATTTGAGTAAGAGTAAGATAAAGAATGCAGTAAATAATTACATATAAGGGCTGGTTTGACTGAGAGCAGCTAACTTTAAAAAAAAAGTGCTTATACAAGTCCCAAGCATGTATAAGTACAATAAATGGGTGAGAATGATTTCAAATAAGAGAAATTACAAAAACGTGAATACGGATACCTATAAGAATAAAATGAAGTACAAGATACAGAAAGTAGTTATAATTAAGAACAGTAGTAGAATACGGCAAAGTATGGAGCAGTTCAGTGCAAGCTGGTGCAAGTACAAGCTGATGCAAGTACTGGTACAATTGGGTGCCTTATAGTCCAGTGTAGTCGAGAGTTGTGACATTATAGCTTTCTTTGATGAAACAACAGCCTGGAATCTTGAGATATGAATAAACATTCACGCTTTATTTTAAGGGCCACTTTTTTGTTCATTTTGAGCTAAGAGTTATACATTAAGATCTTATAAGTAAGCAATAAGGCATGACAGGGTGTGGGATATACTCTAATATCCACAAGCCCCGGGTGCGTTATAAGTCACAAGGCGAAGCCGAGTGGCTTTAACCGCAAGGGGCGTGTGGATATTAGACTATATCCCACACCCTGAAGTGCCTTATTGCGCTTATAAAATGGATCAACCAACACTACAAAAAAAAACCCCAAAAAACTTAAAACATGTATTAATTAACAACAATTTTTTTTATTAAATATCCTTCCACCTCTGCCTGAACTTAGGAAAAATAGTTCCTTAAAGCATTAAAAAAAAAAAAAAAAAAAAACAGAAATGCATTAATTAAAAAATTATTTCAGATTTTGAATTGAACATTATCATTGAAAGTGCAGTTTTGATTCGTTACACTTCTTGTAATTCTTGGTTTATTCATTACATTGTAAAGTAAAATATCACTGCCCATTTTCATCAGGACAAATGAGTCTGCCTTTAAATCACGAAGCACAAATAAGACTGCCTTTATTTTAAATCATGCAGACCCTTCCTCACAAGACCTGCAATAGTATCAGGTGAGAGTGTGTTTTTTTTAAAACAATCATTTGTTATCCGGGGTAGTAACAGGAGGTATCTATAACAGATTTGTGCTACAGCTTCACAGTGGCGAGAAAGACGTTATTTGCATGGAATACCCGGTTACTTATTAAACTGACAGCAATTTACAGCTTGGTAACGTGGAGAACTACTGGACCAGTGTTAAGCAACAATTTTAAACAAAGCAGGGCACAGCAGAAAACATGATACCATGATACCTGGACACATTTAAAAGGTATGGCAGGAACTGTTGATATAAATTTATAAGTAATCAGCATCAGATCACACAGCTGCGAAGGGGGTGGGTCCAGTGGCAGCAGGCAGGCAGACCCAAGAATAGACAGCGGGAACAACGGCAACAAAACATCTTTTAACCCCAAAGTCTCTTTTAAGAGGGACCCAAATATTTTGTGAAAAGCTGAAAGTTTAAGTTTTTTAAACTATTTATTTTCAAAATGGGATAGGGAAATGCCGTAGTTCAGGCAGAAGGAACAGAGCGATCAGAATGGCGAGTTTGAATTTATTTGACTACGTTTGCTGTTTTTTCACTATTTTAATTAATCATTGGTATCTGGTTTAGATTCATTTAATATCTCTGTACACTTCGGTTTCCCAAAAGTTCAACATTTACATAAATCTCATCGGTCATGTTTATTGTGATCAATTCCAATACGTCTGCCATTTTTGTTTTTAAATTCTAGTGTATAGATAACTGCCAGTGATTTGCCCATTTTTGAAAAAAGTGCCGACCCCTGGTGATATACCGTAATATCAACACCCCCATGTGACCTGTTTTGACCAATCACGATAGAGTATTTAAAATACTCATTTTATAAACTAATGGAACGGGTAGTTTTTGTGTGATGCACTGCCATTATGGATTCTGTTCCCTGTCGGTGAGATGAGATTAAAAGCTCTGTAACCACTAATGCATTATGGTTAAGACACCTGCTAATAAGAACCTGATTTAATTTGCTTAACATTACTACAGTAACAATTTAAACAAATTTCAAATATATGATCGACTGGGAATTCACAATCCATACGACTCTGATGTTTGCAGCTTTAGCTGGCCTGTTATATATTAACTAACAATTAACAGAAAAAAATGAATGTATATTAACATGTTTATTAGGTGGTTGTTAGTAGTTAGTAGCCAGCCCTTAAAGTAAAGCGTGACCGAATAAACAGTATTTCTTTCTAGTGCTTGTGTTTGCTTTTACCATTTCTACTGCTACCCCAAAGAAACCACTACATAAACAATGGCAAAGCAGTCAGCTCTGAGGCCTGGGATGTTAACATGCCTTGCATTTTTATGGTAACCTGAGAAACACCTGAATGCTGACAGGACTTGATAAATGTGGGTTTGTTCTTCATTAGCCTTCATCATCTCTGCCTAAGTTACATGGATTAATGCATTCAACTTTATCAGTACCATCTTCTCTTCATTATCTGTAAGCATTGTCTTAAGAGAAAAATGCCCCCCAGTCCCAAGAGCGGCATTCGGGACTGAAATGTTGCAGGGCTCTCCTGATGCAACAACAAATAAGGTCCTGTTGTGCAAACAACTGAACATAAATTGGAAATGCAGGTTAAGATCCAGTAGACAATTACTCTTCAATTGCTTTTTTGTTGATTCCTGACCGTTTAAAACCTGCGAGCACAGGTTATGAAGGTAGGTCTCCTGGCTTTTTAAAGGGATAACACAGTTCAATCATACATCTTGACTGCCAGGTATATCTGTGCAGCTCTGATAATGGAGCCATAGCTACCTTCCCGCACTGTGTGAAAATATTCCCATTAGCTACTGACAAGCACATTTCTTTTTGTAATTTAATCAATCTCTCATGTCCATCTTGTTGCTTCTACAATGCAGAATTTTAGTTCTGCGGTAGCTGAAAGCGCTATTGAAATTACTCTGTGATATAAAAGGATTATTCTATTGGTTCAACTACTTACTTTTAGATGGCAAGTGGTGATTTAGGCAGTTCCAATGGTCATTCACTTAGTATTTGTGCCATAAATGTGAATGGCCTTGATCCTTATGGCACTGATGGTCATTGTCACCGACCAAATACACAGTAGGTAAATGGCTATCCTGACCGAAGCAACTTGACTCAACATTATCCCTGTAGAAAAGAACCCTATAGCCTCAATCTAATGGTCTAGCTGTAACCAGGTCATGTGACTTTCAATAGCTCATGAAGTGGCTAACTGCTAACAAGCATGCACCGAAAAGAGATTCAGCTCAATGCAAGGAGGACGGTGCAGAGAGGTCAGAAAATAGATTTTAAATCTTGGTAAAACTGATTATTTAAGATGAAATTCACCACATTTCTTCTTACTACAGCATTTTATACAGGTGAACTGTAATAATTAATACTGTTGATTGTTTAGAGGAAGCTTAGGAGTTAGAAGATCTTGGTTTAAAAAAACTCGAGCAATTTCAGATTTGCAACTAGGACACACACTGGAAACTAAACTGGGAGTCAATTTTCATTATAAAAAATATTAATTATCTGGATATCGTAACATGACCTTGGTTTGAAGTATTTAACTCAGTTTATTATTATAATAATGATGGTCCAGAAGCCCTGATGAAGCTAATGCAGGCTTTGGCAAGCCAATAAATTAGTGCAATAAGCATCTGTGCCTTGCTCTTCTGCAACCATTTAATCAAACAGAACACTAACATGCATTCATGATAATTCCTTATGCACATTTGGTGTATAGTCAAGTAGTACGATGAGTGATTTACCCCACAATTATGTAGATAAAGGTAGGGTTTCTAAGCCAGGATAGTATACACAGCATCACCTGATCCCTTGGTTTTCAGCCATGGTCACTTTCATTTTATACCTCCAAGCTAATTTTTAATTAGTGATAAATTAGTTGAAACAGTATTCACTACTAACGATATGACACCCCACTAATGACATCTGAATAACAATTTGGGCAAAAGCAGTAAAACACATTAATAACCAACCAGGCATGAGGTATTTAGCTTTATTACAGCAGCTTAGATTCACTCATGAACAAGTTCTCTGCACATGGAAACCACATTTTCACAAAATGTCACTAGTAATCTGCAAAAACAGCACAAGTACTTTACAGATAGCTAATTTCCCATTCATTTGCATGATGATGGGTGAAAAGCCTGGTTTACTCAAGTAAAATAAACTGAACAAACGGAAACCCAAAAAAGCATTCGAAAAATGTCTTGTGTAAATGTATTGAGTTACGAATACGTGTTGCATACTTTTATATTGAGTTTAATACTAATACTAGTACGACTACTACCACTACTAAGAAGAAGAAGAAGAAGAAGAAGAAGAAGAAGAAGAAGAAATCATTAAAAATACATTTAGGTTTTGGCATCTTTCTTTCTTTCTTTCTTTACTCACTGTGTCAGACAGTGAGTAAAAAACCTCTCACAGCTCTGTCTGGGCTAAATCCCGCAAAAACTGCACAGTCTATTTTTTAGATTGTACAATTAAATGCACTATAAAATTGAACAGTATTATACTACAAAAGTAATCACACAATTTAACAGGTCTATATAAGCATGTGTAACAAAGGTATACCTTATTTATTATTATTGATTTTTTATTTTATTTGTTAACCATAAACATATTTACAATCTCCACATAACCCCCCCCCCCCCCCCCCCCGTTTTTTCGTAATAGTCTTATCAGGTCGCACATCTGTCAGTATTAGTAATGTAATATTTTCCCCCCAGTGTGTTGTGCACTAGTCAGCAGCACTTCAGCAGAGTCCCTCCCCTGGCCCTTCTCAAAAAGCGATATGTACTGCTTTGGCTTTCCCTAGTCACCAGTGACACGTAAGTGTCACCTCTGTTGTCTTGTCATGTTTTGAATTTGTGCATATTGTTAATAAAATGAAAAAAAAAAATGCCCCATGAATTGCATGGGTTGCATGTCCATAATGCCGCTACATGACGTGGCTGAGAAACATGACTTTTTAAAGATTTTGAGCAAAATATCGGGACACCAGGACCTTTGATGGAAAACCGGTCAACTTAGCCTTATGCGATGTATGCAACACTGTATAAATGATACCAAGTAATTGGTCTGTATAAATAATTCATTGTTTAGTAATGCAGGAAGAGTTACTTTCAGTATCATAGTGTTGCCTTTTGTTCACCAAAAAACAGATAATCAACTATATAAGGGTTTAAAAATTCATCATTTTTCAAAATTAAGAGTATTTTTGAATGGGTTTATGGAACAATTGTAAAAAAGATAACATTTCAGCCTTACTGCCCTACAAAAAATAAAAAATAAAAAGGGTCTCTCACTTTGAATAACAATTATTATCAGTTGCAAAATATAATATCTCTCGGAATTACATATTGTAGTATTAACTATGCATTGAAAAGCAGGTTGAGAAATGAAGCCCCTTTCACACTAGCATGTTCTAACCAGGTCGTGATTTCACACTGCTTTTGAAGAACCAGGGTCGACCTGGGTGACATAAGCAAGTACACATAGGCCCACAGTCCAGTCAAAACCTAGTTTATCATATGGCCTAAATGTAGGTAGCGTGTGCTGTGAATCCCACAGTACATGACCTTCAAGCGCAAGAGCAAGAGCACCCAGCCCTGAGATAAATCAGTATAGCTCTATGTGTTCTCTTTGAACTTAACAATACTCTGATTACCATTCTCTTTATTTTAAGGGTAACAAAATTGGAGGGAGCCGCATTCTTACAGAAGTACAGAAGTAAAGAAATAAAAGTGGTGGTATGCATCACTTAATGTTGGAATGAGAGGAGGGGGGGGGCAGGCAATTAGGTTTACTCTTCCTATGTATAAGAAAGGAATGGAATGGCTGAAACCATAACTGAAATTCAGAACTGGTGTAGACTGTATTAATTCATTGTTTTGAATAAATAATTTGGAATGTTTATAATTTTAGGGAAAATTTGACAGAGAGATTTTCCAGTATTCTGGGAAAATGAGGGAAAGATCCTCAGAGATGCAGTTTATATGCAGCTTTAGGTTCAAGGTAGCGATTCTTTTGGAGTCAAGAGTAATTCTCTTTTTTTACAGAATTGGCTTAAAGTAGTATTTTTAAATTCTGAATTTGTCATAATGTTTATATATTATATGTATGTAGTATCTATATTTAAAGTTTATTATATGACGCAAAATGGGTTCAACAAAAGTGGACAGGTTTAGAAATTTATGAGCTGCAACATATCAAGGTATATCTACAGTAGCTATTTCACAGCAATAACTTAACCCATGATATTGACCGATACACATCAATAGCTGAGTCATCCAAAGCTACACACTGGTGTCAGTTTGGTTTAAAGTTTTTGTCTTTGAATGCCTTACATAATATAGTAATCACAGGACTCCCATGACCTTACCCTAGCACGTACTAACCCATGAGTTTGAAACCAGAAGCTTTGGGGGAGAAATGTTTTGATTGACAAAGGCCTGCCCTCTTTGAGTGTAGTGCGACACAATATTTCTTTTGGCAGGGGTCATTGGTGCTCGGCGTACATCATCACTAACTTATTAGATTTTGAGGCAATTAGCTGAAAACAAACAGTAGAGACAAGCCCTGCATTGAGCCATGGAAATGGGGGACAAAATAGCCCATGGCGGTCCGTTATTTCAGAGTGGCATCAAAGGCCAGATGGTGACATCAGCAGAAAGAAAGAAATGCATTGTTGTGGTGTAATGTCTATACAGTAGAAGGGCTTAGTGCATTATCTTTCCACTGATTCAGGTTACAGCCAAACTTGCCCTGATATAATAGGGCAGTGGAAAGAACTTTTCACCTGAACACTATATGCAATGTGCTGCATGGTTAGCTAAGGATTAAACATCCATTCAGGCCCTCCCCTGACATGGGAAATCAAGCCCTGTGATTGTGAGAAAGACCAGTTTGCTGTCATTAAGGTCAAAGGCACATCTCAATATAATTCTTTTATATAATTGGGAGCAACACAACAAGGCAAAGAAATCTTTGGCCCATCTCCCTACTACAAAAGGAAGGATTATGTTTCCTCATAACTGTTTGCAATAATTACAAATTGTTTTGGGATACAATGACAAAATATAAAACTCTGAGTGACATACCTGCCCCTGCATGAGATAATAAATGTAGCATGGAGTATCCAGAGGTAAGGTTTCGTGATAATTGTATCCAAGATAGATTCCCTAAATAAATCATATACAGGATTAAATTAATAAACATTGCCTGTTAATTCAGGAAGCATTCATAAAAAAGAGCTTGTTAACAAAATATAATTGTATGACAAAATATAAGTGTTGGAATATATATTTTAGAATCTGTGGGAATAAAAAAAAAAAAAAATACAGAATAGTGTCCACAGCACATAATAACACAGATAGAAAAATAAGACTGGAGTTAATGTACTAGAAGTAAAAATAACTTGTTTCACACATCTAGGGTTTGTTTGGCAACGGTAGGTGATATATATGTTAAATAAGATGCCGTATTTATAAACAGATGTACAATATCGATGTAGTTTAAAATGTCAATGTATCATTGTTTTGCAGATGTGTCACAAGTGTCCAAAATTATATAGTTTTCTTACATGGTGGTTTTTATGGTTATAATAAGTACACTTTTTTTATATACTAATTTCATATACTATTTATTGTTTTATTGTATTTTATGACACTATTTATTGTTGTTTATATTTTTACATGTGTGGTTTTTAACTGTTATATTAATTTCCCAAAGGGATACCCAAATAGATGGGGCAAATATGTGTGTGCTGTTAATTTGTGTTAATTGTTTTATCACAGGCACCATAAAAGAGGAACTGAAAGTGCAGGAAGAGGGAGGTGAGGGAAGCACCAGAAGGGACCAGGTGGACATTTTGCAGGCGGAGAAACAAGTATAGGATCCTGGACCAAGGAAACAGACAGGAACACTTGTTCAAGAAGGAGCAAACTGTAGATATGACTGGGAAGAAGAAAAAACTGCTACACAGAGCTAAATGAGTCTACAAAGTATTTACTACATTAAGGAAATGTAGTAAAAGAGAATGATTCAACAGAAGATTAATTTTGAGCTTGCCTGTTGGTTACTGTATATATGATCCTGCAGTGAACAATGCTGTGGGTACAGTATTTGTGGTTTATAATTATTCAGTTATGATATGAAAGTATAGTGCAGAAATTGCAGTTTATCGTGGATTAAATATTAAAGATATTTTACAGAAAGTAATGCTGGAATGCTGAATTGGGTGTTGTTTGTGTCTGTGTACAGGGTATACCGCTCTCTCCCTCCTGTTTGAACATCAGGTCATAGGAGCACCAGGAGGAACATAAGAACATAAGAAAGTTTGGATGTTAGTAGCTTATTGATCTCAGAATCTCATCAAGCAGCTTCATGGAGGATCCCAGGGTGTCAGATTCAACAACATTACTGGGGAGTTGGTTCCAGACCCTCACAATTCTCTGTAAAAAAAGTGCCTCCTATTTTCTGTTCTGAATGACCCTTTGTCTAATCTCAATTTGTGACCCCTGGTTCTTGTTTCTTTTCTCAGGTCGAAAAAGGCCCTTGGGTCGACATTGTTAATACCTTTTAGAATTTTCAATGCTTGAATCAGGTTGCCGCGTAGTCTTCTTTGTTCAAGACCGAATAGATTCAATGCCTTTTAAACCTTTAAATTCTGGTTGCTCTTCTTTGCACTGTTTCTAGAGCAGCAATATCCTTTTTGTAGCGAGGTGACCAGAATTGAACACAGTATTCAAGATAATGTCTTACTAATGCATTGTAAAGTTTTAACATTACTTCCCTTGATTTAAATTTAACACTTTTCACAATATATCCAAGCATCTTGTTGCCCATTTTTATAGCTTCCCCACATTGTCCAGATGAAGACATTTCTGGGTCAACATAAACTCCTAGGTCTTTTTCAAAAATACCTTCTCCAATTTCAGTATCTCCCATATGATATTTATAATGCACATTTTTATTTCCTGCATGCAGTACCTTACACTTTTCTCTATTCAATGTAAATTGCCATGTGTCCGCCCAGTTCTGAATCTTGTCTAGATCATTTTGAATGAACTTTGCTGCTGCAACAGTGTTTGCCACTCCTCCCATTTTTGTGTCATCTGCAAATTTAACAAGTTTGCTTACTATACCAGAATCCAAGTCATTAATGTAAATTAGGAATAGCAGAGGACCTAATACTGATCCCTGGGGTACTCCAATGGTTACCTCGCTCCATTTTGAGATTTCTCCTCTAATCAGTACTTTCTGTTTTCTACATGTTAACCACTCCCTAATCCATGTACATGTATTTCCTTGAATCCCTACTGTGTTCAGTTTGAGAATTAATCTTTTATGCGGGAAAAGGGCAGACAGCTGCATCATCTAAAGCACCCTGATAAGTGAGGTCCTACTCTCCAGGAGTTAGGTATAAGTGGCTGGGTCAGAAGGCTAAGATTGGGGTGTGTGAAGGAACCCCGCTCAGAGCAGAGTAATACGGGTGCATCTCCCTGCTTTCCTTTTCAGGAGTTGACATCGTTAGTAGAGGGAAAGCGCTGGAGCCGTGGAAGGCCAGGTAAGTATACAAATAAAGCACATTGTTTTGATGACTTACAGGGCTACCGTACTTTGCAGTACAGGTTTGAAACACATATCAGTGGACAGGGAAGGGACTGATGTTAACTTCCTTTTTTCCTGTGCCATCACTGAGAGGGAAATTTAGTGTCTAAAGGATGGAGACAGTTTACAGCAGTCCGACAGAGACAAAAGAAGAAACAAAACATCACAGCAACTTGTTTAGAGTTACTATAAAGGGGGAAACACTAGAAATCTGATTTATTTGACTTATAATTATATTAGAACATTTATTCTGGCTCATGTGTTTTAATACATGTTTTTACAACATTTATAAATATCAAGAAATTAGTGGATATAAGCAAATACTATTTCATGAACTAAATGGATCTGGTAGTTTTTTTGTCATTATTACTGTGAATAATGGAATGAATAACTTATTTTTATTTATAAATATTTATTTTGAGAAAATAAATAGAGAGTAGTGTCCATTATTACTTATAAAGACCCGGAATAAACATGTATTGTGTCATTGCAATCACTCAGGTGAAACAATGTGTTGTAATTCGCCCAAACATCAATATTTTTAAACAAAACTTACATGAAGTATTGTAAAGTCCTTCGGGTCACAGAATAACGCATTTTTATACATGTATCTCGAAGCCGAATACATAATAAAACATACTTCTCTTTAAAAAAATAAAAATAAAAAAAAAATGCTGCTGTAAAAAAATATATTTTTTGTGAATTTTTATAGGGAGAGTCAAATACAGCCAAAAAACGCCTGGTCCTGGGACTTGATCCCGGAAGTGTTAATAGTCTTGCCACGTATTTTTTCACATCAGCATTTGAAACGAATTTGTATGTGTATATGTATAATAAATGTAGAAAGTAAAGTATTTATTAATGTACCTAACAATTAGGTTTTTGAGCTTGAATCTTCGCTACAGTCAGCAAGGAATGTTGTCATCTTGCGTATTGAAAGTTGCTGATCGCAAACTTCCTGTTTCTTTTGTTTAATTGTTTTTTTTTTTTTTTTCACATTCTGAATGCTTTGTAGATAAATGGTGTCTCAATTTTGCAGGTTTAAGAGTTTTGTTTGGCAAAGCCTCTCGACAAATGATGCACTGGTGCTTGGGTCGTCCTCGGATCCAGTAAATGTAAATGTCAGTACTGATCCATGCAACTGTTACCTTGTGGCAAATTAATCTATCCAAAACATTTCTAACGCAACTTATTGATCGTCAGCTTCGTTCAATGTACATATAAAAAAAACATTGGAATATGATGAAGAGGTTGGAAGGAAGCAATTTGAAAAACCAAATAATAATAATAATAATAATAATAATAATAATAATAATAATAATAATAATGTTTTAGAGTGTACAGGATGTTACTTACCACTTCCGGTGGACTGTGATGTGTAAATTAAACGGGGTTGGTAGCTCACGTTCGATAGGATTTATAGCATTTTGGTTAAATATGATGGAGTCAAGAACAAACTGTACATATTGTTTCCAGAAGTGGTGTTAAGAGAATTTCCCTTTCGCATATAGTCTTGTGAGATATTAAACGTAGTTGAATAAACCTACATAATAATATGAAGCTGAAATCGATCATTCACCCTACGGTACAGTTCACATGTCAAGCTACAAATAGGCGTATAGGCTATTTTTGTTTCACGCTAATTACTATATGCAGCTAACCTCTCCAAAAACATAGGGAAATAATAGGAATATTCCTACTGCCCTGGCAGCACTCTAGCACATATTTTACATTGTTGAAAATGAAGAGTACTAAAACTGTTTTTAGTGTTATTATTATTATTTATTATTATTATTATTATTATTATTATTATTATTATTATTAATTTAGTCATTCCAAGTTGGAATATTCAGTGCACTGCGCTACGTTTATGCTTAGTAGTAGCACAATGTGTGATTGTGTAGAAATGTTTTTTTTTTTTTTTTTTTTTTTTTTTTTTTTTTGCAAGAACTGAGTAACCGCATTGTGGGAGTTGTTTGCGGACTACCTTGAGTTTACTGACGGACCACAGGCTGGGAACCACGGCACCAGTGTAAGGTAATTTGTTTACTGTATTAGTGCCCAGGGGCCTGAAAATTATTAGTGAGAGCTCAATTTCAGCTTTTACATCAGAATACGCCATAGTACAGGGCCTTACCTTGGGAAATTATCCATTAGGTGTGATTGTTTAAATTAACTCAAGATAATAGGAGATATCTTGTATGGTTACACAATCCAAATTATCAGTCTATAGTACCTATACATTTCCAAAATAGCCACCAAGACATTTTTTGTTTTTTGTCATGAAAAAATCAAATGGCAAAAAGATCAGCATATGGTTTACATCATTCCAGTTATGTCTTTATTATGCCTTTCATACAACTTATATTTTCTATTTATGTTTAAGTATTTTCTATTAATAATGGGATTTTTCCATAAATCTTGTTCTGCGCTTTCATTGCCCATACAGTTCTCAAATGTGCAGTTTTGAAGGGAATGTTTTAAACAGATATCTGTTTAGCCTAGTATACTGTAGTACCAGATACTGTTGTTAAATTATCAGTAAATTATTTTAAAAGTTTTTACATTTATTTATTTATTTTTTAATTACAATGTGTAAGATTTATGGAATTATTTTCCACTCAATAATTTTCAAATGTATCAGTTTAGCATGTACCTTAAGGTTGTTTGCTTAAAAAAAAAAAAAAAAAAAAAAAAAAAAAAAAAACTAGAGGTTTACATGCCTCATCATACATAATTATAAAACACAGTGTTATTCAATTTCTATGTTATTTATCTGTGTTGTACCTGGCTTGTGTTACATCACAAAAAAAATAATCTGTAGTCACTTATTTGTACTACAATGTTTTTTTTTTTTTTTTAAAGACATTTCAACAGCCTTATCAGTTTCATGTGAATGGCCACTGGAATGCTGGGATTTCGGTCAAATTCTTTCCCACAAGAGGTTTTAATTTGTTCATCATCCCCTTCTGGTATCTGGTTACTGGACATGATATGCTGAATTACGCTCAGTATCAGTTTTACAGATAGCCAGCATTAAATGTTAAAGTGGATACATTTCAGGATATACAGTGCTGTTGTTATTAGCTCTATTGTCTTTGGATTGTCATGGCACAAAATGAATGTCTTCTGGAGATGAGTGGCATGACTGGTATTCTCTTAGAAGTAAAATCAAGAATTTTTTAGGTTAATTGGAACAGAATGAGCTGTTTCAAATTGTTTAGTTATGAAAGTCTGGAATTTATAATGGGAGTTGCTGCATTTTTTCCCTCTTCTAATCAATGTTTAAATAGGCGTGTAACAGGGCGAGCAGCCCTGTAGTGTTCAGTATTTATTTTAGAATGGGATTTCTCCCCTCCGCCCCAGTGTTATTTTGTATTTGTTTGTTTTATGATTTATTGTATTTGTGTGTGTGTTTTGTTTATTGTTTTATATTTGTATATATGACGGCGTAGCCTGCATTGTTTTGAAATTGTATTTCTTATAAATGACAGCGGAGTCCTAGGTTTTGTTTGTGCAGCGTGGATGGAAAGCCCATCCACGTTAATAATTAAAACTCGTGCCGAAGATGGCCATCTCCCGAATTAATCAAGTAATTAATTTGTTGCTAATCGGAAGATGATCACCTGTATAAACACCTGCAGCTCTCTGCACTTCGGGTGGATGTACGGAGGACAGCGTGTGAGAAGCGGGAGGAGAAAAAATAAATTTAAAACGATATAGGAACAGTGAAGGCAATCGCCTGACCTATATTTGTTATTGTTTGTGTTTGTGATTTTGTTTTCATTTAAATATTTTATTTGTGCTCTATGAGCCAGTGTTTATTTTTGTATTCTTTAATAAACGGCGCACGCCGCGCCTGTGAACTACAGTACCTACCTCTGTCTGTTTTTGTTCGGCCTTCTGGCCTGACGTCACCAAACGCCATTTCCTGCCACAAGGCGTTTGAACAATTATGCGCTAGCATTGTATGCCAATGTGTCAGTGTGTAGTTGTTGTGCAGTTATAATGTGATCAATTTTGTTTAGACTTCAAAAAATGATAATCACTATTCTCAAAATGACTGTTATGTTTTAAACAGCCCTGGGTGCAAAGTACCATCAACAATGCCTAATAAGCATGGTTGCTGTTGATACTTTGTTAAATAATAATACAAAAAAAAAAAAAAAAAAAAAGAAATAATAATCTGTATGTTATGTGTGTGTGTGCATACTTTTGTGTTGTATTATGTGCTCATCTGTCATATATAACTATCCATCACTGTATTTTACTGTGACTGGTCCAACAAGAAGTATGATTTAAAGTAATTATCTCCCTGTGTTATTTAAATAATCGCAGTCTGCAGACAATAAAGGGCATTTAGCAAACCCTATATACATGGCTATTGGTGTGAATTCTCAGTGGCATTTAGTTGAAAATAAATGACCCAAAAATATATTCTAACTTTGGTCAGCATTCGGAATTTCAACCTTTAAAACATGCCACCATATTTTTGGGGAAAGAAAAAAAAAAAAAATGACTGTGCATAATATACAAGCAATATAATATACATTATAGCCATAACATTATGGTATTTCTATGAAAATAACAAGGTTCTGTCGCATAAGAATGTGACATTGTGTCATTTATCTTGCGTTGTCTGTTAGGAGTTTGTTGTTTAAATCAGCAAATAGATGAGTGCTACAGTACTTGTCCTGCCAGGACACACCTGAAAATGGATTGATGCATTCAACTTTTGTCTGCCAATTAATTAGCCCACTTATAACTTCAAACACTCAGTCATAAATTCTAAAGGAGTGATGTTTTACCTCACTCAATTAGCCATAGTAACATCTGCTAGTGTAACAAGCAATATTGAGCCATTACGGATGAAACTTGCTTGTGGTTTGCGTGGTCAACTCTTCTGCCAGACATCGCTTTCCTGGAGTAGCTTGGTGCTTCCAAATGCTAAAAACCAAAGTCAGTGAAATACATTTGCCAATAGTGTCAGTTCACTTGAGTGTGGACCAATTTGTTTTCTCAGATAAAATAAATTGTAGACAAATGTGTTTAATCTTCTACCAGGAGAGAGAGAACTGTCCATTTTGATTCCATGTTGTAACATAATAAAATGTGGAAAAGTCCAAGGGGGGTGAATACTTTTGAGTATTTTTACAGTATTTCATGTTAGATTTTGAAATGCCAAATTTTTCAATTTGTATCAGTTTTTTCATGAAGTATATGGAAAACTACAAAGTGGTATGTAATTCAGTATGTTAAAGTAACATTACTAATCATGTTTCATTTGTCTTTAAAAAAGCAAAAATGTGTTAATTCTATAAGGTGATGCAAAACATTTGGCCATAGTTGTACATTATTTAAACATGATACAAACATATGGGTTGTAGGATCTATCTTCTAGTGTCCCAACCTGCAAGGTTTCCTTGCTCTATGGTAAACTGCCACTTGATTTAAGTCATAATTTCAAAAGCTTCTACACACTGAATGCTGTAAGAATGAAAGCCAGAGCAATTCTTCAGTTCCCAGTGATCTACACAAAAAGAAAATATACAGTAGTTTTATACAAAAAAAGTTTCTTCATTGACACAATATTTTTCTAAAGATTTATAGTTTAGCACATCTATTATTTGCATGTGCTGGGTGTGGAAGAACATGTTCTACATACTTACAGGTTGCTAAATATATGTGGGTCAAACAAGCCATGTGACTTTAAAAAACAAATCGCTTAATTGCTGTTTTTGGTACACTGAGAATATGTGTGTGTGTGCTGTGGTGTTAAAAAGCCACTGCATTCATTCTCCAGAAAAACTAGTTTCATATTTGATTGGGCTTTACAATAATTATAGTGAGGAATTTATTGAGTTTATGAAGTGCTTTGCTGGATAGTGTCCAAATGCTAACAGGCTAAGACAATTAAACACAGAAGGGCAGCTTTATTTAAAAGCATGCAGTAAGTACTTTACAGTCCTGGTATATAGTAACTGGGGATGCTGTAAAATAAACCAAAACAGTTGTAATTATATGGGCCTGATTTTAAATCCACTTGTAATCAAAGTTTATCTAGTATGATACTACCTAAACATCTAGGTAGTATCCTATGTGGTCTTTGTTTACATATAGCATGCAAGAAGGGTTTAACCACATATTGAAAATGTTAATTATGTTGGTGTTATCACTATAACAAATAATAATAATACAAAATTGGGGGACAAAGTGATCCACTTTATATTTATGTAGCATCACTGAGGATGAAATGTAACAAGAACACAGGCCGTAATATACTGTATAATTATAATGCAATGCTCAAGGTCATTTCAGCCAATCAGAGCACTGATAGCCTTTTTTATACAGCAAAAGCCTGATTTAACCCTCCAGGGTTCATACCATTAGCCATGCAGTTATACTGCTAACCAAGTAATTATACCCAATGTAGTGACAATTTGTTTATTTCTTGGTCACAAAAGTAACACTACATCAATCGATAATCAAGGTAGGATGGATTAAGATCCATTGCTCCTATCTTCTTAACCCCACTTAGGTTATATCATGCTGGATTACATGAGGACTATATATATCATTACACAGGGGTTGATCAGAGGAAATGTGTTCTTAAAGGAAAGTTATGTCTGTATGCTATCATTTCTCTCTACACCCCCTTTCGCCCCCTCTGCTCCTCCACCACCGGCAGATTTGCTGTACCTCCCCTCTGCTCTCCAGCTTCCAGAGCCTGCTCCTTCTGCACCCTTGCACCTCGATGGTGGAATAACCTACCCATGGATATCAGGTCTATGCAGTCCCTGACCACCGTCCGACACCTCCTCAAGACACACCTGTTTAGACAGCATCTGTAAACCTCACAACTCTTTGACTATACTGAGCTATATGGCACCCAGTTGTTCCAGTACTTGCATCAGCTTGTACTTGTACTGAACTGCTCCATACCCTGCCACATTCTACTACTGTTCTTAGTTATAACTACTTCCTTTATCTTGTATTTGACTTTGCTCTTATAGGTATCCGTATTTACTTTTTTTGTAATTGCTGTTATTTGAAATCATTCTCATCCATTCATCACACTTACATGCTCATACTGGACTTTACTTGTATAAGCTAATAGCTTTAATATAAGTTAACTGCTCTAAGTCGAACCCTGCTCTTGGGTGTATTTATTTACTGTATTCTTTGTTTTTTACTCTTAATTTGAATTTGATATTTTGCTACTGGTTGTATTGTACTTTACACCTGCTCTTATTTGTAATGTGACATTCTGTAATGGGATATTCTGAAATGTGAAACTTTACACCATACCCACCGCCAGCCCACCAGAAAACATCCACAAAGTCAAAACCATGTGCTGCTGGTGACTGGCCATGAAGTGAGACGATATACACACACTGTCAGCATCTCGGGCAGTGCGCACGGGATGCCACCTCACAGTGAAGTCAACTCTTTTGTCTTAATAAGAATGTGTATGTAACTATGTCTCCGAAACAAAAATCATTTTATGTTGCAACAAATCTGGAAACTGTATTGATCGTTTGAAAACAGCAGTAACACAGGCATATCTCTGTCGTAAATATAGGTTTTCAAAAAGCCTTTTTTTTTTTTTGGCTTGTTCAGCAACCGTGTGCAAAGGAAAATTCATTAAAGAAAAAAAGTGAAAAAAATACCTGAGGATCTGATTAACTTTTCATGTCAAACTTTTCAAGTCTGGTTGATTTGGAATAAAAACTCAGTTTGGGATCAATTGCATGTTGGATTAAGATTTGGTGCACTTTGAAATGCAAGATTGATTTTGAATAAAAGTTTAGCTTCAATTTGGGATTTTTGCTTTTGTACTGCGTTTTAATTATTTAACGAATAGGATAAAGACAGTTTACTGTTCATTTTGATTGTCCTTTCCCCCCCGATATAACAAACAAAACGCTTGGACCCCGACAGGCTTGTTATAGCGAAGGTGTACAGTACATCCACTCTCTCACTGAGAATGATTTTTGCACAAACACCACCACCACTTGTGTTTTTCTATTTTTATTTTTTCATTTAAGGTACATAACTTGCGTGTTTGTGTATGCTGTGATATTCTGTAATGTGATACTTTGTATTGTGATATTTTGTAACAATTGTAAGTCGCCCTGGATAAGAGTGTCTGCTAAGAAATAAATAATAATAATATTCCAATCTGGTAATTAAATACCTGTGTATTCAGTACATATAACTATTAAATACTGCGTTTATTGGCCTGCTAGTCAAAGGCAGGTGTCCAACTATATCACCCATACAGATTTACATTTCACAACATAAATTAATATTGTGATTTGCGGGGGCTAGAATGAACAGCCTGAAGCTACTGCTATTGCAACTGTTAACTAATGCTCACAGACTGAAATCCATTGAGTCATATGAATTGTAAAAACAGACAACTGTTGTTGTTTGAGATGGAAAAAAAAATCCATTGAGGATAATCGGTAACTCACAAGGGATCATTGGCATGGGAGTTTAAAATGGCCACAAGCATCATTACCAATGTTCAGACAATGTTCCAGTTGACTATAATCTTTAGATATAAATGCATTCATTTTAGGATAAAGCTAAACTGGAACAAAACGTTACATAAATGCCATCTATAGTTTTAACAAGCCTAAAAAAAGGACAGACATTTTAGATTTGAAAGATCTTAATGTTTTATAATGACATACATATAACAAAGAGTATATGGTTTCTAAGTATGTGTCATATGTAAACAGTCATTTCTTATAAAATAACTGGTGCAGAGAATGGGAAACTAGCCATCAGATTCCTTTCAAGTATTGATTATGTAACACAACAGGACAAACATACAACGACTACTACTAACATTTTCTTTTTAAACAAGTGGCAGACTTATATCTGTGTTTGTATGTTTCTTTCTGTATGATGGGCATAGTCAATAGTCCTAAGTTAAAACTATTGTTATCTTCTAAAAATAAAATGTTGATGCCTAAAAGCTTCAATCATTGTTTATTACTATTTCATCATGGATATTTGGAATGTTTAACGAAGACACCAGTATATCATCTTCGGGACAGTATCTGAACAAGTCTGAGCAAGGTGGAATTTTTGTATTGAAGCCAGTATAAATTAACACAATATTTTTATTTTATTTTATTATAAGTGCAATTTTTAAGGAGAAAAAATTACCTGTGTGCACCACTAGTGCATTTCCCTTGTTCATTTTCACATTGAGGTCATTACAGAATTATCATTGGATCAAGGTTGCTCAATAACTGGCCCGATATATAAATATGCTAGTGACTTTATTGGTAATGCCAATCGTCTATGAGTGCAGACACAATAATAAATTATGAAACACATATAAGGGGCTACTAAACTTATACATTATGCATATTCATAAGGTATAAGATATTATTTAGGAAATGCACAAGTATCTAGCTATTTCTGTAGCTATTTTACAAAACAAAAAAAAAAAATTGGTGCAAACATAGCATGGTGGTTAATTCTTCGTGAATATGGCCCAACTGTGATGCTCAACATATTAATATGTGTATCACTGAACTGGCTATTAGATGAAAATGGGTGACTTAATGAATGTCATAAATGACTTACTACATTTGTATAGATAGTTTTATTTTTAAAAGCTCTCTAAAACACTGAAATACGTGTGTGTGTGAGTGTCTATATATATATATATATATATATATCCAGGCTTGCAAAAGTATTCAGACCCCTGACCAATTCTCTCATATTACCGAATTACAAATGGTACATTGAAATTTCGTTCTGTTATTTTTAAAAACTGAAACTCAGAATCAATTATTGTAAGGTGACATTTGTTTTATGTTGGGAAATATTTTTAAGAAAAATATAAAACTGAAATATCTTGCTTGCATAAGTATTCAACTCCTGTGCTGTGGAAGCTCCCAGTTTGCACCGATGAAAGAAATTGCCCTAACGAGGACACAATTACCTTACCATTGGCCTCCACCTGTGAACCATTAAAGTTGCTGTCACATTTTCTGGATAAAAACCCCACTGTTGAAGGATCATTGGTAAGTCTGTGAATCTGAAGGAAAATGAAGACCAAAGAGCATTCTACAGAAGTTAGAGATAAAGTAAAACAAATGCATAGATTAGGGAAATGGTACAAAATAATATTCAAGTGTTTGGATATCCCAGTGAGCACAGTTGGATCAATAATCAGGAAGTGGAAGCTGTATCACACCATCCAGGCACTGCCAAGAAAAGGCCGTCCCTCAAAACTCAAACAAGAAGGAGACTTGTGAGAGTAGCCACAGAGAGGCAAACAATCACTCTGAAGGAGCTACAGAGTTCAATGGCTGGGAGTGGAGTAATGGTGCAGCAGTCAACCATATCAAGAGCTCTGCATAACACTAGCCTGTATGGGAGGGTGGCAAGAAAGAAGCCGTTGCTCAAAAAGTACCATCTGAAAGCACATCTGGAGTTTGCCAGAAAGCATGAGAGTGACCCAGCTGCGATGTGGGAAAATGTTTTGTGGTCAGATGATACCAAGATAGAGCTTTTTGGCCAAAACTCAAAGCGCTATGTGTGGCGCAAACCTAACACTGCCCATGCCTCAAGACACACCATCCCTACAGTGAAGTATGGTGGTGGCATCATCATGCTGTGGGGATGCTTCTCATCAGCAGGGACTGGGCATCTTGTTACAATTGAAGGAAGAATGGATGGAGCAAAATACAGGAAAATACTGCAAGAGAATCTGCTTCAGTCCACTAAAAAACTGAAGTTTGGGAGGAAATTCACCTTTCAGCAGGACAATAATCCCAAGCACAAGGCCAAAGCAACATTGGAGTGACTCAAGAACAAAAAGGTGAATGTCCTACAGTGGCCCAGTCAAAGTCCTGATCTCAATCCCATTGAGAATCTGTGGCACTATTTGAAAATTGCGTTCCACAAGCTTCGTCCAACCAACCTGAACAACCTGGAGCAAATCTGCCAAGAAGAATGGGCTAAAATCACTCCGACACTGTGTGCAAAGCTGGTACATACTTACCCCAAAAGACTTAAAGCTGTTATTGCAGCGAAAGGAGGCTCTAGCAAATATTAATGTGTGGGGCTTGAATACTTATGCAAGCAAGATATTTCAGTTTTTTATTTTTCTTAAAAATATTTCCCAACATAAAACCAATGTCACCTTACAATAATTGATTTTGAGTTTAAGTGTTTTAAAATAAAATATCGAACAGAATGAAATTTCAATGTACCATTTGTAATTCAGTAATATGAGAGAATTAATCAGTGGTCTGAATACTTTTGTGTGTGTGTGTGTGTGTGTGTATATATATATATATGTATTTTATGTATATATAAAATATCGATGTAATGGGCATCAACAATTTACTCAAAGTCCCCATTGGTGTTTTCCACTATTATTATAACATTGACTGTTATTAATACAGCTTAGTTTGGGTGAGATGAAACCAAGCTTGTCATTTAGCAATCTTTAATTCACATTGATCAGAAAAACTTGTGATCACAACAACTCAAAGTAAACTATACATGAGCAGCTAATATGAAGTGTCATAGTATCTAATCCAGCAAGAAGCAACCCAGAAAAATTTTAAAAAGTAGTAAAATGTTTTTTTTTTTTTATTCTATTTAAAATGTATACGTGACAAGACGTTCTGTAGATGGTGCAGGTTGATTCTATGGTAGTATAATATAAACGGGGGGGAGGGTTTTTGAAAAACGTGTCGTCACCCACTGTTGTGTCAATATATATATATATATTAATATATATAATATAATATATATAATCTATATATATATATATATATAGAAATCAAAAATTTCTTTCTGTTTTTTTTCAAAGCCTGATTTAAATGTTTATCAGTTGTGGAAAGTGGAACAGCGCTGGAGATCCGCAAGGGAGAACTCCTCATTGCCTATGCATGGAAGCGTTGTAGGAAGATTAAAATAACATTGAGTATATTCTGTAAATGAAGGAGAGAACTAAGAGAAGCCTCCAGAGTCCATTATACATTTTAATAATACATCAAGGTAATGTAACTGAATAACCGATCTCTGAGGGAAGAAACACGACATTTGGCTAATATTACAATATAAATTATGAAAACAAAAAGAGCTTTTAGTTAATCTTGTCTTTCTACTTTTATTCTTTAGGCCTTTTTTTTTCTATTTTCCCAGAATCCGGAACACCATGTAAACAAATATAAGTGGGGGAAAAAACAGTTTGGCATCTCAGTAGATTAATTAATGCGTCTCAGACTTGGCATCAGTAGGTGAAAATTATGTGCATAAATAATATCACTAATTAAAAAGATGCAGATTAACATGCAAATAATGTTAATGAGGATCTGCAATTCCAGAGTGTATTCGCATAACATCAACAATTTAATGTGTTGGAAGGCTTGTGTTTGCATTACATTAATAAAATTCAAAGACCTTGCATAAAAAATTCTGTCGGAGTCTCTGTTTTCACTTGTGAGTTATAAATTCTGTGGGCAGTAACAGACAGTCTGTTGGCAGATGCGAAAGTTATTATCTCAAAAGCTTGCTAAAGTGGTGCCATGTGCCAGTGTGACCAGCTGTTGGGAACTGGGCAGCCAGCAAAGCACTAAGACAATTAACTGTATTAGTTGGGCAGCTTCAATATTTATTTTCACTGATTCATTTTAGGTGACTGACTCGAATAGAAAGAGAAATGATTGGATGGAAGCAAAAGTTTTCCAAGTTCATTACCTATAAACATTGATGTACTGTTAAAGGCTGCCTAGTGTATAATATAGATACACTGATTCTATTAAAAAAAAACAAAAAAAAAAACCTTTTAATCGTATTACACTGACTTGAACATCATTATCTTTTTAACATATTCCTTCTGTAAAAGAAAAAAAGGTTACCAAAGCCTGAAATGGGTTCAATTAGATGGTATTCATTTTCAGTCTTATCCCAATTAAACAGATAGATAAATAAATCAATAAATACATGACAGCTAATGAGTTGGCTAGCCATGAGTAAAATATTCTTGTCTTTTCTCATACGTGGGATGAATACGATGTATACATATCTATTCTACAAAACTGTACAAGCACAGCACTAAAACACTTTAGACTGCAACAACCTTTCTTTTGACAAAAAATGGAAGTATGAATGTGTTTCAGTTTTTGAATGACTGATGAATTGTTGCATGGCACATATTGTGTATTCTTCTGAGTAAAATGAAGCCTGCTTATGAAGACCACAAAAAGGACTGTCCAAAACTGGTCTTAATGGACAAAAATTCATTATGTCAAGTAAGCAACATAGAGATTCACCAGAGTGGTCACTAAAGATGTTTATATTATTAATTTGGGCATGCAGGCTTGATTGTAGACAGATACATATCAGCTGTTAAGAGTTACCATGCTTGTTTGTTGGGAATCTTTGGTACCTGTATTGATTACCAATTAGTCTGACCAGGATAGTAGTCTCGTTACCCAAAATAGTCTACCAATTTGGGTGCAGGAATGGGTTGTAGCCTAATTTGAGGAATTGGTCAGGGTCCACCTGGGCATAAATGGCCCCTGGACCACAAGTTTGGAACCTCTAACCTAAGCTCATCATTCTGTTAAAATTGTACTGTGCAGAAGGCTTTTTTTTTTTTTTTTTTTTTTTATTAATCGCTGTAACATTGCTATGTAATAAGACTCTATACTTGTTGGAATGAATTGATCACTTTGTGGGGTGGCTTTGTTGCATTTATAGTTGTCTGTGTTGCATATTTTCTGCTATCTATCTTACAGTCTAAGAAGGGAAACCAAATGTTGCAGATAATTACTTTAACAACATAGCTTAACAGCGTAATAAGATTAATTGAAATACAAATGGATAAAGTATATTTGCTGAAAATAAAAATCCAAAGTTTGAATCACCTTGTTTTATTTAGATCTGCCTCTTGACCACTACAATATAGACCAAAATATTGTACTGTTTAAAATAAAATTAAGATATAAATAAATAAACAAATAGATAAAACATCTAGTCACTCCTATAGGGTTATAGTCCTGGAGTAGCAGAGTGATAGTGCCCTAATATATTTCTACAGGATGACTTCAATTTATTCAAATACAAATCATTTTGTTTTGTTGTATAGCCATTCTCATGGAGGCCACAATCAAACAGACCAGCAAAGTGATCTAATACACGGTCATTTTTTCTTTGAGATTTCAAGTTAAAAACGTCTGTTAAAATGTTCAGACACGGTATTGCAACTGATAGCTTCTTGGGACATACGGTTTGTATTATGCTTGGCTTCAAGTTTGCAACAGTGTGAGATTCAGCAAACGAAAAAAAAAAATAATACAATGACCTCTTCAGCTGGGCACTAGAGCAGCTGGTCAATAACTTAAACAGGGCTTGCAATACGCTTTCTTGGGACTACAGGGACTCCACAGACAACATAAGAATATGACAAGGAGATGATGGATTAGGGTCATAAGTCTCCGTTCAGCCATACAAACAAAATATCATGATCGTGTGTTATGACAATACATTTAATAGACAGAAATTAACAGATGTTGATTTCATTCCGGCACTGCTTGCATACCAAAAAATACAGAGGAAGATGGGTAATTGTAAAGAGACTTTATCATGAGAGACTTGTAAAATATCCGTGACATTAACAAAACAGGGTCTGCTCCCCTTGTGTTTTATCACTTGGATCTATTTGCTTCTGCACGGTATGCCAAATGCACCCACAGCAGAGTAACACAATCACTCACATTTCAGGTTAAAACAGAGAGTAATCATTGTCTTTATCTATCATGGCAATATTTAAAAGTTGTCAGGAATAAGTCTTTTAAATTATTTAATATAATCATTCCCCTTTTATAATGTTTCTATATAGCCAGGGGTGAAATGCGCAATTTATCAAGGTTATATCCGCTTGAGTTACATTTATTCTCTCTGTGAATGCAAAGCCGTGCTTGACTCTGTGAAGATAAGCTGTGAGATTTAACTACTGTACTACAAAGCATGTGTTAAAATAAAGGTCCTAAGCTAATTGCATGCATGTCTTGTTAGCCAACAAAATATACTGATGTGAATAGAATTACTGATAGTGGTGGTGTTGTAATGAAATAAAAAATAATCCTGGTGTCAATTTTTTTTTTTCCTTACTTACGGATTCCAGACATTTCTGCTTGAATCAACAATAAAATGCAAACGTCAAAGAGCAGAACAACACAGTCAAAGGCAACATTAAACTCTTCACCCTTGACTAAAAATAAATGATTATATAAAAATATATGAACTGTGGTTACCATAAGAAGTGGCCAATTTATTGACTAATTAAATGCATATTTACTGTATAGAGTTGTATTCCATTTAAAAACGAAACACCTGGGGGCTCCCGAGTGGCGTTTTTGTGTAAAGGCACTCCGCATGGAGTGCAGGATGCACCTGATAGCCTGGAGGTCGCCGGGTCGAGTCCAGGCTATTTCACTTCCGACCGTGGATGGGAGTTACAGGGGGCGGCGAGCAATTGGCCAAACGCCGCCCGGCGGGCGGGGCTTAGGTCGGCCAGGGTGTCCTCTGCTCATCGTGCACCAATGACCCCTGTAGACTGTTTGGGCGCCTGCAGGCCTTCCTGTAAGTTGCCCAGAGCAGAGTGGTCCTCTTGAAGCTGTAGCTCTGAGGTGGCTGCATGGCGGGGAAGGAAGCAGACGGCTGACAGCACACATTTCGGAGGACATGTGTGTCCATCTTCGTCCCTCTCGAGTCAGCGCAGGGGTGGCAGAAGTGAGCCGAGTTGAAATAAACAATATTGAGCTTACCAAATTGGGGAGAAAATAAGAAAAATAAATGCTGATTCCAGATTTAAAAAAAAAAAAAAAAAACACCTGTAACAGCTTGCCTTTACTTGAAGTGTAAATAATACATTTCTTTGAATTTTAAATTAAGAATATAATTAAGAAGAATCCAGAAGATAAACTCTAAAATGATTTACGATTTTATTATTATTATTATTATTATTATTATTATTATTATTATTATTATTATTATTATTATAGTAGTAGTAGTCGTAGTAGTCTTTTTCTGGTTTCTTGGGTTCCTTTGTACTCTATCTCCTCTTTCTCTCTCTCTCTCTCCTCTCCCTCCTCTCCCTCTCTCCCCTCTCCCCCCCCCCCTCCCTCCCCCCCCTACAGTCATCAGTCTTCAGTCATCAATGTAGCATAGTAGGTTTTCTTTTTTTTTTTTATTATAATTATTTTCCTCAAACACATTTAAGAGGTTGGTGGAACAGCTTCCTGGGTCCTCTGCACAGAAAACCTGGTGTGGATCTTGGCCAAGTGATCAGTGAACTCTTGGTAGGGAGACTTGTCGAAGACTGTCTCCTTCTAGAGATCAGGGGTCAGGTAGCTGTAGGTCTTGGAGATGGTATAAAAGGTTGCCCAAAGTTGCCCACTTTCTTTGGTGCAGATAAGATGCCAGTACCACATGGAGCAGGGATCACATGCACCAGAACTGAACCACAGTGACCAGTCACCTTACAAGGTACGGTGTGGGATTTGCCAATCTTGTTACCCCAGTACCCTCTCCTTACAGGTACGATGGACAGTTTAGCCAGATGATGGCTCCTTGGATTGAAGTAACAACTTCCTTCGAGCACTTGACACCCAGACTAACATGGTCGTTATAGTCCCAGCGTCAACAAAGGCCTTGAACCTGGTTGGCTGATCAGCCCTGGTCTGTTTGTAGTCATTGTTGTTCTAATAGTCATAGTAATCAACTGCAGACAAGAGAATCAGATCAATATCTATTCAAAATCTAGGTTTACCTAAAGTAAAATGTTGGACCTTCTTCATTTCTGTCAGAGGAACTAAAAACAAATTATATTATCAAAAATATTAAAATGTGGAAAACAGTTGTTCACACCAACAACATAACAAATACAGGAAGCACATAATGTATTCAAAAAAATTGAAAAATGTAGATCTTTGACGGAATTTAGACACACACACAAAAATGTTTCCACATAAACGGTGGTACACATTTCAGTACTATGTTAACGTGGAGAGCACTTGAGAAATGGGATATAGGGGTGTAGGTGCAAGCCAACAGGGTCAGACATTGGGCACAATGGTCTTTATCTGTTCCAGAACAGTCTTATTTTATGTATAAAGCAGGACTGACATTATTTGATCCCTTATTTGTCAGCCCCAGTTAATATGACAAGAATGTGTGACTCACACAGCACAGGGTACTCTTGTGAGTTTCGGATTGACATTGACCTCAGAGTCCCAACACTCCATGCCAAGATCTTTGTAGATGGGTCAAGATAGCACATCCCTTGGCAGATTTAAAATCTGCAACCATCCAGTCCACAAGACAACATATTACCTAATGACCCACCAGCAACTTTACCTTAATGAGAAACTAACAGCAGAACCATACATTGAGCAATGTTGATAAAACATAAAATCGTCAGACAATGCAGTGAATTCCATTTGTGAAAAGTGCCTAAATGTGGGTGTACATGCATAGTAATCCTAAATTGTTTCAAGTTTATTATGACTATAAACATGTATTGGGAGATCAGTGTAGTCATTAGTGTGTCCATGGTTATGACTAGTGCATTGTGCTTTGATATTTATTCTACTACATTTTTACTTCTCTCTTTGTCAATTTACAATGCAGCAGAACTCCAACCAGCAGGAATAGTGTTAAAAAGCTAGAGAAAAAATATATATTATGTGTGTACATATGCCTTTTTTATTTTTTAAATAGAATTGCATTTGCTATGGAAAAACGCAAGTGTAATAAGTGATTTCCTGTAGCACAAAATGATGATCACTTAAATCTGAATCCCAAACAAATGAATTAAAACATTCCGTTCAGCTTTAACTAACACAGAATTAATAACACTCAAAACGCACAAATTATTAAAAATCCAGAGACATTAGAAATTAAGTTGCAATTATCATAAAATCCATCATTGTAATTCATATAGTGGTGCGGTGTTTGGATAGGTAATGATTTTATAATATGGCAATTTGCATAAGTAGCCCTGAGATGGGTTATCATTTTCGATCCCGCACAATTACAATTCCAACTCCATACATCAGAGCTCACAGCTATGTAAAACCACTGCACTAATTAATAAGCCATTTACAGACTGCAGCTAGTTACAGTGGTCCTGCAGCTGACCTTACGGAAGATGAGCCGTCTCAGAAGTGCCTGTGTGTAACTACAAACATAATGATGTGCCAGGAGGGAATCATTAAAAATAATTTACACAAGCCTTCATTTACAAGATCTTTTGATAGCACGCTTCCCCGGTGTTTAGATCCACAGTGCAGCCCCTACCATTTGGAAAACGCCAACCGGGAGTGTGAACGGGGATACCTAAGTGGTTAATTAAGAGCTGTTCGGGCGCTGCAAGAGTCTCCTGAAAAATCCCTCTGATGTCTGCTGTGTCAAGTGTCTCTCTTAGGCAAAGCCACATGAGGTAGCTGCCATCGCAGGCTAATTACTGAGAACTGGGACCAGCTGAGAATGGCCCCTAACCGAGTCCTTGCTGTGCACACCCAAGCTAATGTTTGGGCAATCAAATCTTCTGTGTTGTCTTACATTGTTAAGTAGGGGGATGTGGTGGGGATGTCGCAAAACCACAAAGATGATATTTGTTTATGGCTAAAGCAAAAAATATTGTGTCAACCTTTTTCTGATAAAAACTGCATTGTTCATTCATTCGCATCCTCTTAAGAGAGAAATATAATTTAATGGTAGTGATAGGAAAGTCAATTGTAATGAAATAAATACATCTTTCAGCACTAAAGGGAAAACAAAGACCCTGTACTACCATTTAGATAATGTTTCAGTCTGTTAAGAGTGTTATTTCTACTTTTTTTAATCCCAAAACAACTCTGTGAAAAGATGTATATGCAGTCTTAATATTTTCTTTGCTTTCAATTTATTGAACTCCCTTCTGTTTTGTTGGCATTTTGACTAAATTAAGTAATTGTCCAATGGCTAATTTAAAAAAAAAATCCAATCATTGTGTCGGACGACCACACTGATATTGAGGATGACACATTGGACTGAAGTGAAGAGCTGGCACTCTTTCTTACTACGACTAGTCAGCCTTGCAAAAGAAGATTCTCAGCAAAACAAACAATGTTTTTTTAAATCAGTTCTGCTCCCAGCAGAACAGTTCTGAAGCTCTTGAACAGCAGCAGTGGCCAGGAGGCTGGCAGTGTAAGTTACCTTAACAATATAGTTGCACGCATGACCTGTGCTGAAATAGCTCAACAAACCAACAACTCACTGTTAATATTTACATATTGTACCATTTCTGTTTTACCTGGACATATTGGTTGCCAAACACTAAGCTTCTTCATCTGTCCAACAAGGCTAAATGGCATTAAGCTGGAGCACAGTTGAATTGACAGACTATCTGACAAGACTCCTATTAACTGGAACCTTTTAGAACCATTTGAGAATATGGACAGCTAGGTCACTGTACAGTAGTACATGCTTAAAAGTGTTGCTGCAGGTCACATAGGCATACATTTTAAATATGTTGCTGAAAATGTAATACAAAAATTCTTTGTGAAATTAGAATACAAATGACATGCTGACAGACTGGCATATTTGTTCGTTTCCTTGATGTTTGTTGTTTTTTTTTTTTTTTTTTTGCATTTTTTTATTCCACACCTAAGCAAAAACAATAATAATTGTTTAGAATCTTTTAGGTAAAGGCATGAAAAAAACAAAGCAATGCTAATGCATCTGGGTTTATCTGCATGGTGCATCCAAATGATTTGAACATGCTAATTATGAATCTTTGTATCGAGTAAAACAAAATGTTACGTATCTCCAGACCTGCTTGTTTTGAAGAATACTGGAAAGTAAAAAAAAAATAAATAGGGATTTTTTTAAATTAAAGATTCACTGGACATGATCGAGAGCTGCGTAGAGGAAGATAGGAAGGAGATTCCCTTTGGCTCGTGGAGAGCCACCCTTGCGGAGGTGAGACTGAACCGTTCGGACTCCAAGGCTGGGAAGCAACCAATACTTCCCCCAAGGGAGATCTAGAGGAGAGAATGGAAAGATGACAGTGATAGTTACATTTGGTCAGGGTTCCCCTTTGACTCGCAGGGAACGGATGAATCCAGTGGTGGCTGGGCTTCTAAAGTTGGGAAGTGAGCTTCACATACCCCCAACAGGGAAACCGTTGCTGAGGAGGACACAGTTGCAGAGGCAGAGAGCCAAACAGAAGAGGAAGTGTAGTGGAGGGGAGAATGGTGGAAAAAACCCCCCAAAACCCCCCCAAAAAAACCCCAAAAAACCGCAAGACAAAGAGCAAATTCAAGGCTTGGGTTTTAAATATGTTTTTAAATGCACCCTAACACAAGAAAATACACTAAAATACAGATTAAACAGATTAAACACAGGGGCTCATCAGAACAATGCCAGCATTTTTGAGCATTAAAATGATAGCTGTTTCACATTTTATTGCTTTCATAAAAAATACAGACCAGCAGAAAATAATTCTTGGCAGTAATCATGTACTTCTTGAATGTAGACAGATTTCAAGGCTTCCAATTATATGAGAGCAGCTTAAATAACAGTATGATATAATGTGTTATTAAGCAATATAATATAAGCAATGTCTTATTGAAAGAGATGTCCTGAAGTTAAAATTTCTAAAGTAATTTGATAAACCTCTACATAGTAGAGTATTTGTCTGACAGACAAAAGAGTACCTCTTTCACAGACACCAACATGGCTAAACAAAACTAATCAGGCTGCCTTTCAAACTACAAGAGCAAGCATGTTATAAAAAAAAAAGTAATAATCTTAAGTAAGCAGGTGACGCCTGTCTGCCTTTTTCTTAAACGTTTGGGTTGTTAAAAACAATAAACAAAACCCCTAATTCTAGTGAAACCTTGTTTAAACACTTAGTGGAGATGTTTAGAGTTAGGCAGTACAATGGAACGTATTCTCTGAATGACAGTGCCAGAAACCGACCCAACAAAAAAGTCAAACAGATTAAAACACACAACAAAAAGAAAGTGTCATATGGTGCAGCAGAGGGCACTGTCTGGAGGGCACAGCTGCACTTAGCTCTATGAACAGTCTATTTATGTCTGGCAACAAAAAAAAAAGACTTTCACAGGAAATACCTTTTGTAAAAAACAATAAATAAATACAAATTGTTGCAAAATATACACTTTTACCTGGATCTAAAAAGCAGAAAGCTCTGAAACATATACATTGCATGAATTAATAATAATAATAATAATAATAATAATAATAATAATAATAATAATAATAATAATAAATATTATAGCCCCCTGCTGGTAACAATAGTCTTCCTTTGGGTCAAATAATTTTCCACTATAGCCCTCTTCTCCAGTCCATATTTACTATATGTACAGTTGTACTGAAAAGTTTACATATCCCAAAGAACATTTATAATTTCTAGAAATTTCTCAAAAACAAAGAATTTTAGAAAAAATCTACTGCAGCAAAAGTTCTGCTTTTTTGGATGAGGAAAACAAGAAATAGATTTTTCCAAAAATGCTAATTTAAACCTATTCATACCCTGACAAGGAAAATGAAATTAATAGCTAGTTGAGGCTCCTTCAGAAATAATAACCTCTTTTAAATTATTAGAATATTTGTCAGTGAGCTTTTGGCATGATTCTGAAGTGATTTTTGAACGTTCGTCAACGCACAATTGTTCTAGTTCATTCAAACCCCAAGGACTTCTCTTGTGCACAGTATTCTTCAACTTATACCAAAGATTTGCAATCGGATTTAGATCAGGATTTTGACTAGGCCATTTCAGAACCTTGATTTTATTCTTCTTTTAACCATTCTGAAGTAGATTTTGATGTGTGCTTTGGATCGTTGTTGTGTTAAAACGTCCAGTTGCACTTTAAACCATGTTTTGTAAAGGAGGGTTTCAGATGATTGGACCAATATCTTCTGGTATACTATGGAATCAATTTGACCATGTATTTGAACTAAATGTCCTGTGCCATTGGAGGAAAAACGGCTCATAGAAGGATATTACCATCTCTATGCAGTAGGTTTGATGTTCTTTTGTTTCATCACTCCACAAAACCTTTGGCCAGACCTCATATCCATCATTTAAATGCTGTTTTACAAACTTTAAGCAATTGTCCTTGTGATGTTTATCTTGGTCTGCGACCATTGAGACCTTCACCATGCAATACTCATTGGTTGGTTGAAACCCCTATCCCACTTGCAGTCAATTCACTTTGAATATTTTTGGCAGTCAATCTCTGATTGTTTTTAACCTTCCTCATGATTCTTCAGCTTGTTCTTGGTGAAAGAACCTTCTTTCTTCCAGACAGTGGGAGCGTTGTGACAGTACCATGAGCCTTGCACTTCTTGATAATAGAAACACTAATTGAAATTGGGATACTCAGATGCTTGGAAATCTTCTTGTATCCTTCTCCAGCTTTATGACAATAAATTATTTTCTGCCTAAGGTCTTCAGATAGCTGTTTTCTTTTTCTCATATTGACTTATTGGTAATGACAGTCATCCTTTGCCTAATCCTTTTATACTCTAAGAATGTTCACCTACAATCCAGCATTTTCTAGACTTTTCTAGAATTGGGATCTGCATTATCATATTGAAATTTTTAACACCTTTTTAGACAATACTATCATAGCATCAAAGGGTATAAATACTTTTGAATTAGCATTTTTGGAGTTTTGCAAAAAAAAAAATGCTGAAATAAATAATTGTAGACATCTATTTCTTATAACTGTTTTTCCTCATCCACAAAATCAAAACTTTTGATACAAAATATTTTTTTCCTGCAATTCTTTGTTTTTGAGAAACTTCTAGAAACTATAAATTTCCATTGGGGTATGTAAACTTTTGACTACAACTGTGTGTTACAACTGTATGCTCCCTTCAAGCATATCTGCAATGAATGACTACCAACTTGTTATAATTAGGATTATTTTTATACTCCCCATATTATTCAAACTCTGTAATTTGCTGGGCAGAGTTCCCCTTCCTTTGTTTATTCTTCAGAGCTGGTCTTATCCCTGCGGTGGTGATTGGTTGACCATGCTGTTCCATCAGTTTAGGCATTTATTGGAAAGACTACATTAAAGAGCAGAGATGCTGGAAATGGAAAAGCAAGACTTGATCATACCATACAGTTGGCAATATAATAATTCAGTAACAAAATAAATAAAGCAAGACTGGCTGTGTGGTCCGGCGGTTACAGTAAAGGGCTTGTTAACAGGAGGGCTTGGGTTCTAATCCCAGCTCACGTGTTGGCTAGCTGTATGACCTCGAGCAAGTCACTTAACCTCCTTGTGATCCATCCTTTGGGTGAGGTGTTGTAAGTGACTCTGAAGCAGATGCATAGTTTACACATCCTAGTCTCTAAGTTGCCTTGGATAAAGGTATCTGCTTAATGTAATAATAATAATCACATTTGTAAATCTTACCCTTAATGGACTGCTTGTTCATTTTTCTCTCAGTAAAATAACTAAAACGATTAAATAGGTACCTGAAATACTTCACAGGAAGCTGCTTGTTTATTTTCACTTTAACTGTGGTGAATCAGTCAAAGTTTCACACAGTCATTCCCATTAGTTATTTCAGTAACATGGCCCCCATCTGAGCCTTACAGTCATGTTCTGTGCTTCCCATGTAAACCTATATGGGGTCCAGTTGGGGTTCTATTATCTGCAACAGGTAGGTAGAAAAATTCTACTTTGTACTTTGTGTTGCTGTACAATAAATGGGCTTCACCTTAGCTAAAATGAAAATAGTTTGCAAAACTATAAAGGACAGATTTTTTTAGTTTTCAGATCCATAGGCTACAGGAATGCTGCATGTTTTGGAGAATGTGCATAATCACAAGTGTCTTAACAGCCAACAGTTTAACCCACAATTAGGAGTTTTGATGCCTTTGGAATGCACCCAAGATGGGTGGCTTTACGCAGGCCTTTACTGTTGTGCAATTCCTAAATAGCTGATGATTTTAAAATCCTAACCTTTTCACAAACCTTTAAGCACTGCTGGTCATAATTAATAATTCTCATTAGTTGTCAAAGATGCAAAATACTTGCCCAGTTATAAGAAGTAATTAAAAACAATTGTTTAAAATTGTATTGACACGGCCTGGCCACTTTATTAGGACCTGCTTGAAATTGGCACTGCCCCAAATTAGATATGCAAATTAGGCTGATCATGTGATATGTGATACCAGCAGCACTATACAGCTGCTGTTATTCATTTAAGCATTGTTACAGATCAATTCACCCAACAATAATGTACAATGCCCCTGAGATACCTTCCAGTACCTTATGGATTCTATGTCACATTTTGTCAAGGGCAAACTGACCCAACCCAGCTTTAGGTACAGGTCATAATAAATTGTTCATGCAGTGTGTTTGTACATATATTATGTGTATGGATTTTGTGTAAACTACTTCTTCAAAAGCAGTTAACACAGTTAACTTTTTATTGAAGAATTTTGGAAGTTAACAAAGCTTTAAATGTTCAGTTTTGTCATTATCTTTTTCAAAGGCTGCAAATAAAGTAGTCACCAAAATGATCAACAAGAAGAGAAATTTATAGAGAAAAAAATCCAAAGAAAAAACTATTGAAGGAGCGACCAAAAAAAAAGAACAATCACCTCCAGATTTCGAGTTTCATCTGAGAAAGAAAGTGAGAAATTTGTCAGAGAGCAAACTAATGCATGTACACATCATTATTCACTATTATAATATTTTGTTTATGCATGCTCTCCTCATTGAAACGTTCATTTACATAACACACACTATTACCATATTATTCTTTTTCTGTTGTCAAAATGCCCCACTTATCCCTTCAAAGAAGGAAAGAATCAAAATAAACATCTCCTTGCCAAAACACTAAAATTGAAAAGATGAAAATGAAAGAGAATGGAAATATGATCTAGTCTGAGCAAAGTTTGTGGGCAATAATAGCCATTTTCTATACTTTTGAGGCATAAGCAATTAGGAAATAACACTTACTACCCAGAAACAAAAATTGTGTTACATAGTGTAATGTATGCTTCTTGTTATTATCGTTTTTTTCAGATAGCATGCAGCCTATTATGCATTTTTTTTTATCTTTGTTATAGTACTACATGATACCGTTCCTTGATTGCAAGTGTGCTTTTGAAACTGCTTGTCTAAATTAACTTTTCTTAAATAAAATATAGGAAAAAATGCCTGAAATACAAACAATCACAATTTCAGTATAAAATAGATATAAACATGAAAAGCTTCACTATAAGCATTAAGTGTAATGAATGTAAATACTGCATAACTTCCAGGCCTTGCTAGTCGTACATTTTGTGAATATGCTTAACCCTTTGCAGTCCTATGTCGGACCAGGCCCAACATTACAATTTTGATATGCAGTGCCTTTTAAACCTGTTTTACTGTGAATAAAATTACTTGTAAACAGTGCATGTAAATAAGCAGCTTGTGTGAAAATAAATTAGACCTGATGTGCCTGACAAGCGCTGAATAAATGGACCACAAAATGTTAATGTTCAAGTCCTAAATTGGTCCTGCGCTCCCCTAACAGGATAAAAGAGTCAGTAGCTGCTACTTACCAAAGCACCAATATTTTGCACATACTCAGTGACTATCTTGGTGAAGTGTGGCAACTAAAATGCCACTTAAGAGGCAGAGATGGGTGGGCGAGGAGTTATGCCTTAGTCTTTTCTGTTTTATCCGCACATTTTTCTTAATGATCAGTCTTAATGATTGCTTCTTAGGAATAACATTTAGGATTTTGAATTTTTTTGAACATATATTTCTTGCAGCAAGCATATTTTATGTTTCTCTCTTTGTTGTTGATGGAAAAATTTACCGGACATGATTGAGGGCTGCGTGGAGGAGATATGTGCTTATGACTTAGAGTAAGGAGATTCCCCTTGGCTCACGGTGGTGAGGCCAAACCCTTCAGTCTCCAAGGCTGGGAAGCAACCGATACTTCCCACAGGGGAGAGCTAGAGGACAGAAATGGGACAATGACAGTGATAGATAAATTTGGCCGGGGTGCCCCCTTGACCCGCGGAGAACCTTCCTCACGGAGGATGAAGCCAGCCTCGACTGGGATTCTAAAGTTGAGAAGTTAGCTGCATTTACTCTCAAACGGGAGATCATTGCAGAGGAGGACGCAGTTGCAGAGGTGGAGTAGCTGAAAAGAAGAGGAAAGTGTAGTGTGGGAGGGTGGTGGAAAACAAAAAATGCAAGACAGAGACCAAACTCAAGGCTTGGGGTTTAAATTGGGGATTTGCAGATGTTATTGGTAGGAAGGAAGTAGGGGGAGGAGCCCTCACTCATGCCCCCAAATAACACACCGTTTACAATACATTTCTATTCAGGATAATGCAACAACAATAAATAAATAAATGGTAATAATTTACACTTTACATACAGTGATGATGTAATGGCACATTAATTATAATGTATTATTAATATTACATTATTGTGTTGCCTTTGAATATGTTCCTAATATTAGTCACATTTCAGACTATACATGTATAAGGGTATTTTTGTGGACAGTATATACTGTAGGTATATATATATGTGTGTGTGTGTGTGTGTGTGTGTGTGTGTGTGTGTGTGTGTGTGTGTGTGTGATAGGTGGCTACCTCAGGCTGGTATCACTATCAAGATGTATAAAAACTCTTAAAGCCCATGGACTTTTTACTGGTCCCTTGGTTTTCTACCCTGTCTTGCTAAAAGGGAACTTACTAACACAGCTTGTTGGAATACATTGACAAATAAATACTCTTGATATTACAATAAAAATAAATTAATAATACAATAATTTGAATATGCAATGTGCAATATATATGTTTGTAGAATTCACTTTAAATGATGCCTGAGAAACTCTGGTCTTACTTTTAACTCTGAGAGCCAGAATGGTGCTACAAATATAGCATGATTTTCACAAAGTTTGAGTTATTTTATCATAAAGCACAGCATTTAAAGAAATATAAAATGCAATATTTTTTTTTAATAAAGTGCCTTTCAGAAAACAGAACCTAATTTAAAAATAAATAAATAAATAATGTACGGGGCAGATGCATTCCAGTGATTAGAGTGATTTTGTGAATAAACATATTCAATTTCCCTGGCATATAGTGTGCCGTACAGTCATTCTCTGACAAAACAGTCATTTTATTTACACGCTTCACAATAACCCACCGCAAATGTCGAAAAGAGGAATAAGGAGAAAAATAATTAGCATATTAATCTTTTTTATGCCGTCATCTTTCAGGTCCAGGAGACCATGGTGTAATTTAAATCTAAACGCTTTTCTGGCATTAGAATTCATTTTAGATGGGTCAATTGTTCTGTAATAAAGGGATAGAAGGTGTACTTCATGCAGGAGATTTATGTTTGCCATTTGTTCATATTCATGTGCTACTGAATACCCTCAATTCAAATGGTGATGGTTGTTCATATCAGTAGAGCACCAGCCCCACAGATCACTAACCGGCAGCAATGAATTTCATTTGCAGGACAAAAACATATCGCGAAATTAACTCCAACAGTTTATTGATTTTTGCTTAACAGAAGCCCATATAACAGCTCTATTGCCCTCATAATGATTAGTGACAAAAGTTTAATTAAGCAATTATGAAGCCAATAATAGAGTTGTCTGGTTTGCTTAGCTTTAGACTGTTTAAGACTTATCTCCCTCTTGCACATCATAGCAGCTGGAATGTGCTTGAAGAGATTAATGCTAGGAGAACACAGATGCCTACTTTAATTCTGCTTCATGATGCCATTTGAATGAAGTTGAGAACACAAGCTTCCCTTTATCAAATTACAAGTCTGCTTTTCATGAATATGTAGTAAAAAAAAAAAATCCAGTCATGGCTTCAAGGTGTAATTATAAAGACATACAACAAAAACGACACACAATTCTGTTTTGGTAATCCCCGCTATGAAATATGCATGATAATGTATTACTGAATAAGACTTATAATGTTCTAAGAGGCTTTGGCATTGTACAGCTATCCAAACAATTGGAGGATATTTCTGAATGTTTCTGTTTTATTTTATTTTTTTCCTCCTTTGTTTTTTTCTTCTTTTACTTACAATTGATTAGATTATCCTACTTTTCTGCATGCTTTGAGATACTCTTAAAGCTGCGGTACCCAATTTTATATTTCAGCACAGTCTCCAGGACATTAGTTCTGAAGTGTTATACAGAAACACAAATGTCAATTTTCTTTTTCATATTATCTAGTTTATGCTGTTAAGTTTATAGAAGCTTCAGACATGCTTATGGAAAGTAATAAATGACTGCTGAATGGACATGCACATTTTAACTGTCACATTTGGTAAGCTTCTTAGGTTATATTCAAAGAGTACTTTTAACAAATTAAGCAAGATGCACACATTTAATTATGCAGTTCAGATCGGTGAACTTGGTATCTTATTTTAAAAGCCATAATTTTCCACAAAGACACTCCCCATTTCAAAAGGTGGTAGTCCTGTAAAACAAGACAAAGGAAAGCTGTTTTGAACTATCCCTGCTGCAACATAAAAGAGGCTACAAAAAAAACAAAACAAAAAAACCCACCAGCTCATGCACCAAGTCATAACTCCTGGTTAACATAAAGGCTGCAACCGCAAGCATCATCAAAATCCCTCAATGCCATTATATTTATGTTTTCTCTTTTCAATGTTTATCTTTTAAAAATACCGTAAAAAAAAAAAAAAAAAAAAAAAAAAATCACTCAACTTTTAGAGTAACATTTTTTTCGTTGACTCGTTTTTAATATATTTTTTTGCTTCTTATCAGCAGCTTCCAAAATGTAGCCAGGCGGAGATACCCACGCTGAGTAAAATTTAAATTGGTGTCAGTCACATCTGACATTATCCGATTGTTGACTTTGGATACCAGTTTCTTCACCCCACTCAACCATGGCGTGTTGCAGCTCAGCTGGTCAGAAACAACTCATAAACTGAAAGTGACAAAACCTACTGAATAATTAACAGGTGTCATGGTGTTCCAATGAAGAACCTCAGTCAAATACGTACTTTAAAAGATGATTGGTGTATTTTGTGAACCCCTGGAAAATAAATGTCAAAAAAGGCAAAGCCTAATTATATTATGACCACAGTGAATACATCACCTTCAAAATAGTAATTAATTATTATTATTTTTTTAATAAGGCGTTAAACAACATTCAAATACATGGTAGAAATGTTTGGTAATGTTATGTTTGTTTCTGAGAGAGACTGTAGTTGTTTTTGCTCTGGACAATGACATGAGAGATTGAGATGGAAGCTGCAGTCTATGTAAACAGAAAGTCAATATGCCACCTGCTTGAGTTACGTTTAAAAATATACTGAAAATATTCAACGCAAAAATACAAATTTAATTTAAAAACTTTTATGTTCTGCTATTTAAGAATATTGATCCATATGTGATTAATTGACATGCTTGTTCACATTCTAGGGGAGCTGGGATGCAACCTTTCTTTTGTAACATGTCTTTACCATTACATCTTTAATATCCGAGGAACCATTATTCTTATAAGGCTTTCAAAATAATACAATAGGCATTTGAATACAATTTATGGAAAACTGACTATAAAAAATGTTTTGACTTTGGAGAGATATTTATGAAATTTGGTGAAATTATATTTAAACTTTAAAAAATTATAGCGGGAAATATGTCGACACATTTGTTCTGTAAATTGCATCCATTTTCATTTACTTAATAAAACCACTGCAGAGCAGTGATGTAACTACGAGCGATAGAAACATATTCATTTCTGAGAAATGTCCTTGTATAAATTCAGGTTAATGAGGAGTTAAATAGACTTGAGCAGACAGAGTGAAAAGATAAAAATAAACTGTTAAAGCATGAGGAAATACAGTATATTTCCTTCACATATACTTGCAGTACACTTACATCATTGTTTTGTTTTTTGTCACTTTTGGTAATATGAGTGCCCTATAACAAGGTCAACTGTAATCATACACAATGCAGTTCCCTACCTGCTTGTCCTCTTATATAGTAACAAGGCATTGGGTGTTCTGAAAGAAAGGATTTTAAGAAATTAAAAATAAAGGAAAATTAAATTAAAATACAATATCAAACACAATAATACTATTAATAATACTACGACTACTACTACTACTACTACGATAATAATAATAATAATAATAATAATAATAATAATAATAATAATAATACCAGTAAAGCACAGATTTAAGACATTACTATTATGTGGTGGTCATTTTAACATTCTTGAAACCCTTAATTGAAAACATATATATCGTCCCTCAGATAAATTTGAATGAATGCTACTATGAGACAGGAAAATAGTTCATTAAAAATGCAAAAATGTACTTGTTTATATTAATTAACAGCAACAATAAATAAATAAATAAATAAATAAAATGGCATCCAGTTTCACCCAAGTTAATATATATGTAATTGCAGTCAGCTACTGTGTACTTTCCCTTGGAATTTAAGTTTTAAATAAACTTGTGTAACTTGTGTATATATATATATATATATATATATATATATATATATATATATATTATATACACACAGACACTAATATTGCACTCAACATGTGGAGTAAAATACAGCTATTGACAGGAATTATATGAAAGCATGAGGATTGTTTTTTCACATTTGCAAAGCCCAATTTTCATTAAAGCTCCTTCATTCTTGCTGTTAGAAGAAAGTGGGAAGAAACAGACATGGTTGAAAATGCAGTTGCTTGCTAATAAGATCCCCATCTTGTTACTGCCACTGATTTGCAGTTTTCCCTAACTTGCCATGATTACATTCTAAGAAGCCTTCACTTCTCCCCAGCTGATCCTCATCTTGTTACGTGGCATTAATGACACTTCAGTCATTGCAGCTTTCAAGCAGAGCCCTTCCAGAGTGAACAGAGAGTTGACATTTCCTGACATTTTCCCAACTAATTACAGTACAAATAATTAAGCATGTTCTCGTATGTAACAAATGAAGGCAAAAGCCGTCTGTCAGAGGTGCTGATTGATGACACTCCGGGAGACTTTATCTGATGGGTCCTGCCACTAGGTACCGTTGAAGCAAATGTATTAGAATGAACAATGCAAATTTGGAGTCATCTCATCCAGTTATGCACTGAAGCAATATCCGTGTCAAGGTGAATGTGACAATGAAAGCAAAATATTTGCATTTTGTTGAGCGGGTTGAAGGGGAAATCAGAGCAAGAAGATGACAGGCCTAATTATTTCGGCTCGCACAGGCCAAGACAGCTGTTTCTGGTGTCCCGAACAAGCCTGTCACACAGGTAACCAAATAGGTCTGCATATGAGTCTGTATCCGACATTACACCGAGATGTCTGCTGCTAATGACCAATGCTAATGTTTCTGCCATGTCTAAAAACAGTATATGTGTCAAGGTGCACTTTTTTGCAAGGCAGTCAACATTTTGCTACATAATTATGTGTTAGAGAATTAATTCCTACCTGTCACTGCCTGTGCCATGGCCGTTTATTGACGATGACAAATTGTAAGTTGCCATAGAAACTATAATTGTGACATAAAATAAAACAATCATTGTATCAGTAAGCAAACCTACAGTCCATGATCTTAATTATACAGCTGTACAGTTCACAGAAAACATAAACTGTATGAAGCCAATATTAAAGTAATGAAAAAGTGCCCCTTTTTATCATTTTATTATTCACGACCCAGGTTAAAGTCTAAAAAATGAAACAGAAATGGAGAAGACACATTTTATGAATACAATATGATTCAAGACAGTGTATTGTGTATTTTTTGTGATAAATATACAGTACTGTAGGTGTGGTGGTTCTATACATTAATAATAATAATAATAATAATAATAATAATAATAATAATAATAATAATAATAATATGATCAGTCCAATAATATAATGTGCACTATTGAGATAACTCTTTGATGTATTATTTTATTGTAAATTATTGCTACTATTGCTACAGTATTACAAGAATAATGATGTGACTCTTTAGATTCACTTCAGTTGATGCCTACACTTTAAATACATTTACAATTTGTACTCAAGGGCAGGCATACAACTACTCTGGAGGACCAACAAATCCTTGATGGTTAAACAAACAAAACAATAAATCTACTGTACATGGCGATCAAAGTTTGCCGTTGTCCCACAGCTCCTTCTGGAGAGCAGATGGGCACTAGCAGCAATGTAAGCCCATTGAGATCCAGGACACAAAATGATGTCCCTACCCTGCCAATCTGTGAGACGAGACAGACAGCTAATTCCTTTGTACTGTAATTTATATATTCACTCAGGTAAATAACATGCATGCTTCAATATAGCAGTTTATGGTATGGTGATGGGCACCTTAATTAGTGTTGGAAGGCACTTGCACACAATCCTTCCTGTTTTCAGTAAGTAACATATCAGAAGCTAAGTATTCATACTGGCAGGAATCTATTTGCATTAATATATTAGAGCAGAAAAAAATTAAGGATATTACAGTTGCATCAATTCCAAGATAGGCAGATGAGTGAAGCCCATTGTCAAAGTTCCTATCAAATAACTTTAGCCTGCAGTGTACGATATATGTGCAGGTTACAAGTGCTGAATTGGGATTTGAAGTAGTTTCTAAAACTGACCTGTGTGGAAATGTATTTTCTACAGTTGTATTCTTCTTGCATTTAGTTATGATAGTATTCCTCACCTGACTTCTGATTCACTAACACAATGAAAGCAGTGAGGTCCAAGAAAAGACCAGTTTACTTTTTTGTAGGATAGAGGTATCTATATCTGTTGTTATTTATAATTAAAATTTTCTACCTTCGGTTTATCACATCTATATATTGTATACTATATACAGTATCCCAATACTACATATTGGCTGACAAGATTACTGTATATATTCTGTATTACCTTTAATGGTGCATTTATGCTGTATTTTCAACATCTGGTAAGCATTCTCAATCACTAACCATAGACGCTAACGCCATCGACTCTGTGGGAAAAATTACAAGGAGAATGATTTTTTTTTTTTTTTTTGAAAGGCTATAAAATAGCTGGATTATAATGTTTTATTTCAAATTTCCAAAAGTGTAGTAATGCTACTGCATCAGTGGTATAGATAAAGTTAATAAGACACTACTTCAAACTTAGCACACAGAGAAGAAAAAGAGGGTATAAGTGGAAGTTGAGTAAAAGTAAGTTTAGAAAAGAAGGAAGGAAGCACTTTTTTTACATTTATAAATGCATGAAATAGCCTACCAGGTGAAGTAGTAGGATCTACAACACTGAGAACATTGAAAAGAAAATACTAGATTCTGTGCTTTTTAGTTCCCCCCAGCAAGGGAGAATGGCGTGCTATCAAGGGTCAAGCCTTGATGGGCCAAATGCCCTTTTCTCATTCCCAAGAGGACAAGTCTGAACAGTTGCAATTTAGAGTATTACACTGATTAAGAAATGATTCCCTGTTACAGTTAATTTATAATAGAATAAAAGCTGCCATTTTTTTTTTAAATTCTTATTTTATGTACAGGTAATTGATTTGCCATACAACTAACTATATAGGCTGTGTTTTAACTATGCAGGTCTGGGCAGCTTAGTTGATGATCTTATATACAAGGTTAATCATGGATGTAGGACTATAACAAGCCCATGACCCTTAACCTGGATATTGGGGGAACTGAAATTAATTGGGAGAATTGAGTAAAAGCAGATGAGGACTATATCAATGATTTTAGGTGGTAATGCCCACAAAGAGGACTTTATATGAGGTTTATTTATACAGGGTTTCATGGAACTAATGGTATGGTGATGTATTTCTAGCAGATGTACCTGTATCTACATTTAAGACAGACAGATTTGAAACAAAATGAATGAGCTACTCAATCTTATTTATTGACAAATGACATTCAAGGGAATTCGGTTTTCATTTGTGCTTCAGACTTGAGTCACTCACTATAGTCATGGAAATCAGCCAAAATTGAGGACAAAAGAAAATCAGAATAAGAAAATAAAAGAAAAAGAAGATAATGAATGAAACCCCATAAAACAAGTTTACATGTTGTCTGTTATGAAGACACCAATGATCTACAGTCCCCTGGGATACTGGTCTGCAATATCTTGGTTCCCATGCCACACAGAGGCAAAAAGGCTCACAGGCATGGGATGCTGTGTATTAGTGTTGTTGGCAGCTCAAGTTTCCTTCATCAGCAGCAGCTTTGGGAGAGTAAACAATCAATACTCTTGTAAGACATATCTGTATTAAAAATAAATAAATAAAAATAATAAAAAAAAAAAAAAACATTGAACAAGATCCTCCAGAGTAAAGAAAAAAAAAGTACCTATATCTATTATGAATGAATGAAATCAGTTTTAAAAAGAGCATACATTTTTCAGATTGTCATTTACTAAAGTTTTAAACCAATTTAGACCAAAGGGCATTTTTTAGAAATATTGCTCAACCATTCCAGGTTGAATCAGCTCTATGACAGCACAGTTTTTAGCCATGAATTTGAAACCTAGGGGCAGAGCTACTTGACAGGGACATTAACTGTTGATCTAAGTAAGAAGGGCCATTACTTGGTTGGCACTGACCTACAGGTAAAATCACTTAATCTTAAAAAAGCTTGTTTTGTTACTTTAATAAACAGCCCGAGGGAAGCAGTGCTTTGAGATAGTGTTGGTACTTCTTCTGTCATGCATGCAATTTGTAGTAGAAGCAAGCTAACCCTTTTTGGAAATGTAGACATTTATTTGAAATGTAATTTAAAGCAGTTCTAGTGTGTCAATCCATAAACAGAGAACGTGTACGTTTTTAAATGAACAAGCTTTAGCTTGAGGTGGTAATGAGAGTATAAAGTTCAGATGTTTCATGCTGGATTTGGTATAAAAACTCCAGGATAAGGGTCATAACCCTGTGGCCAAAAGTCTCCTAAATTCCTAATACTGGTAATTATTATCTCTCAGTCAGAAGTGAATAAATACTTGCAATGGAACATGTTGGATTTTGACAATAAGTGCAGAATTACAATGTTGACACTAGTATAGCTGAAGATCTCCTTGCGTTGAGTAAAAAAAAAGAAAAGCCTGCCTTTCTGTTCTGGCTTTAACTTGTCTTAATGATCTCAATCAATCTCATTACTGTACTCCACTTCATTGTGTCTACAATCGCTTCTAAGAAGTGACCATTGTATTACACACTATGAAACATGCACAAGTTAATGGGATGAGATTCCAAAAAATATTATGCTGACAGTTAATCATATTACATTCTTAATAAGCATTAACTGGATAACTAGGTCAAAGCAGTATTATCTTAATTGATTTTTCAAAAGAAACCTGACAGAAAAATGTCAATGCTTGAATATTTCTTCATGCATCATTAAAACAAGACTGGCTTTTAACAAAAGAAGAATCCTTCGCAGAATTGATTCTTGCTTCAGGCTGCCTGCAAGTAAGTGTATTACATAAAAATCTATACAGGATATTAAAACAACACAATTCTGCAAGACAGTTACAATTAAAAGTTGACACCCGCCCCAATGTGCCTGCTAGAGGAGCCTGATAACAAATTTCAGTTTGATATAATCAATGGCTATTGTAAAAATACAGTAAAATGTTACTGTTAAAATCACGTATTAGACTTATGAATATTTCACTTCTAGCTGTTTTGTTTAAGTACACATCCATTATACAAATTCCAGTACAATTCTCTTTAGTAGATGAAATACAGACCTTGTTCTTGGGATCAATATGATACAGAAAAGTCTATCTTGTGGACTATTTGATGCATTCCTATTAGAAGAAGACAAGAAACAATAAAATAGCAATAAAGGATTGTTTCGCTGACACTTTGAGTCATCATAATATTGTGTATTATTCATAGTGAACAGTGGGAGAGTGACATCATGTATCCCACACAATCAGACTGTGTTTTTACTATAAACACAAACTAGTTCAGAACATTTAGATGCTACAGTCTCTTGTTTCAACAGTATAGAGTCAAAGTTTGTAAAGCTTATTGGCTAACCAGGAAACTGACCAGTGATGAACCAATCGATTCCAAAAAAAAAAAAAAAAAAAAAAAAAAAACACTGCACCAAACTTAGATGTAACTATCTTCCACTGCAATCATACCTAATTTGTTAAATCGTCAAAGGACACCACTCAACTTCAGAATTTATAAAAAATGTGCAGTTCAATGGTTAATGGTTTAGTGGAGGACCTGTCACCTGTTTGTTTTTTTGTCAAAAGTCTTTTTAGCCAGAAATTAGATTCACAAATCCTGTTTCAATGCAGGCAAACTGATTTGTATTTCTTAACAGCCCTTTTCATTTTTTACTCATGAGCTTTTTAAAGAAGTTTTTCAAAGTCAGTTTGATAGTTATATTTTAATCACAAAAGCAGACTTCTTTCAGTACTAATGTGAAACAGTTGAGCTTGCAATTACACAATCATATGGCCGACATTAAACCAGGATCCTGCATTGAGATTTACAGGGTCATCCCTTTGGCACTGATGGAATACTGATTGATTGGGTAGACAGTAACGTTTACTTATTTAAAAAATGTGGTTCCCTGAGATCTGAGCAGCATGTTTAAAAGTGAAAGACCTTAAAAGTGTCATTCCTGTTATTCATGTTACCATACTAATAATGCTCTACTCCTAAGTGAATAACATTTACTTACATAATTGTGTTATTTAAACATGTAAAGATCTGACAATAAAGAAGAAATTATTGTATTACTGTGTGCATGACACCTTTCCTCAAAAACATTTAAAAGCAGTGAGATTCACCTGACATCTCCATATTCCAGAAGGCCAAGATGTTTGTGCATCATTAAACACTTTGAGGTCAACAAATGATTAATACTTAGTATTAGCACTGACGAGAATGCAGCCTCCTCCAGAGGCAGCGGCAAAATGTTGACGTCAACCATGTTTGGCAGATGGTGCTGTCAGTTTAGGTCTGCATTTATTCTTTAATGCATATGGCAGCATCCTTTAAAATGAACATGCTCATGTATTATCAATGGGCTAAAAGCATGCAACACAAGCAGGAATGTATGAGAAGAGTTAAACTTATGTAAACAACTAGCAGCAGTTGTGTAAATGTGATTTTACTGACATATATAACAGAAACATAGAGCCAGAGACAGGAAGTGGGTTATACCTGGATAGACTGATATCCTAAAAGACAAGCAACTCTATTTATGTCACAATGCTGTCTGAAAGAAGAGCAGAGGGAAACTGATGACTTTTTAAATGTTTGACCTGACAGCACAAATTTAACCATTAAATGATGTGTTCAACCAACCAATTTTCAAAGTGTCTTTAAAAGGCCAAATCTTATCATCATGGTATTTGGTTTGTAATTCTTATTCTGTTCATTTTTCATTACACCCTCAAAAAAGCTTCCAGTTTGTTCCCCATGAAGGATTTTTGCATAATCATTGGCTTGGTTTACATATAAGAATAAACAATAAGTCATTCCTTTTCACTACACTATTACATGTAGTTTTCATTTAGAGAAAGAAATTCTCCTTCAAAATTCAAATGACCCTATGGATGTTAAAATATTGGATAGTATATTTAAATGTGTCTGTCAGTGTTCCAATTTGGCCTTGCACAATTATTGATATCGTCCAGATTTCAAATTGTGTTGAAGAACATGGCTTTATACTTTAACCACAAGTGCCTCCTGCCACATTAAAAATAATAATAATAATAAAAAAAACTTGAGTATATTTGTAGATTATGGCCTACACCTGACCTATAGAGCTGGTCACTCTCAACTATCAGCCAGCCTGACCGGGCGCCTAAGGGCTTTGGTCACAGTGGCCTGGACTGGCCCTGAGGGATGGAGTGCTTCAGCATCAGTGGAATGAGCTAGCGACGGGAGAGTCAAGGTGACAGGTAGTAGTCCCCTAAACACTTTGCTGGGAAGTGCTTGAGTCCCACCATAGAGTCCCAGGGTCTGGACACGTCGGGGTGACACAGACGTTGCGGCGGCTCCGCCAGTCCTTTTACTAGGGCCACTGTGGACGGGACGTAGAGGACTATTGTCGGCAATGCGACACCTGCGCTGCTCCAGCCTTCCTCCAGCCGTACCAGGTTGGCGGATCCATGGAGAGGGACACCATGGATGTCTATGGCCTCACTCCATGCTCAGAGAAGCAGAACTGTGACCTTAGGACTAGAGTATGCCACCTCAACGCCGGAGAGCTGATCTGGGTTTATAGCCCCAAGAGGACAAGGGGCATTTGCCCCAAATTGGACAGCCACTGGCTCGGGCCCTGCCAGATGATAAAGTCCTCTTCTTTGGGTTATATTGCTTAAACAGTAGCACTGCTACCAGTGTTGTGCTGCTTAAAATCACAAAACTACTTCTGGCTTACTGCATGTGAAAAAACATTTAGCTCATAGTTGCTTGGCTTTGGCTTTTGAAAACTACAATCATAGAGATTTCGCGTCATTTCTCTATAAAAAATCAATATAAATGATGAAATATAAACCTCTAATTGTAACTGAAACAATAAAACACAATACTATTATTATTATTATTATTATTATTATTATTATTATTATTATTATTGAATCCACCTGCCTATAAATTTGAACCCTGTGGTCAGTAGTTCTGATTAACTGGGAATGACTTTGAATTGTCACTGCACATTTGTGCACAAAAAAATCATAATTTCCCAATTATATTTCACTGTAGGGATATTCCATTCCCTAACGTATTCTTGTTGTGGACCCAGTATTGAATGTCCATATTGTGACTAATCTGTTGCCCCTGGTGCAGTGAATGTAAAGGTTTGATTTTAAGACTTTAAGAATTGAACCAATGAAAATGTAAAAAGGTTTACAAATGCATTATTATTTTATTATTACTTGTTGATTTAGCAGACACCTTTATCCAAGGTGACATTACAGAGACTAGGGTGTGTGAAGTATGCATCAGCTGCAGAGTCACAACAACGTCTCTCCCCCCCCCTCTCTGGCTCCTGGCCCCAGCGACCGCAGATGTCCCTCCTCCCTCTCTGGTGGGTCTGGGGCGCGACGGCAGCTCCTCACCCCTCTCAGGCCCTGGGAGCGACCAAGGCAGTACTCCTCGGCTCCCTCTCTGGCTCTGGGAGCGACGGCGGCTCCTCCTCCCTCTCTGGCTCGGAGGCGGCGACGGCGGCTCCTCACCCCTCTCTGGCTCTGGGGCGACGGCGGCCCTCCTCCCCCTCTGGCGCTGGGAGCGACCCTCTTGCGGAGGCCTCCCGGCTCCCTCTCGTGGCTCTGGCGGCGACAGCGCGGCCCTCCTCCCTCTCTGGCTCTCGGGAGGCGGCAGATCCTCCGGCCCTCTCTATTGGCGGAGGCGACCGGCAGATCCTCTCCCTCTCTGTGGCTGGGTGGCGGCGGCGGCTCCTCCCTCCCACTCCCATTACCTCACCATCTCGAAAACGTCTCACTCAAAAGATGGACCACAAGGAGGTTAAGTGACTCGCTGCAGGGTCACACAGTGGTCAGTGAGCCATTTTTCTTTAACCACTGGACCACACAGCCTCATCTTAACATCCTCCAGAGCCTGTCCTGAGAATGGTGGAAACAAGAAACCATGCTTGACCGTGGGTTCGGAGTGAGGAGAAATAAACTTACGAAGAAAATTTTATCGAGACCCTATCTCTAAAAAAAACTTTTCAATATAAATGATGAAAATATTTAAAACCTCTAATGTAAACTGAAACAAATTAAAACAACCAAAATATATGATCCCTGATGCCCTGAAAAAGGCCCTCTCCTGGGCCTGGTTGTAGGCATCCTGCCCAGGTCCTCCCCTCTCTCACACCGGGAGCGACACCAGTTTCACGGTGGCTCTGGCTCAGGACCGACCACCGATGGTCCTCCTTCTCTGGCGCCAGGTGTGACAGCACCATGGGGAAGAGGCTGGTCTGGGTCCTCCAGCGGTGGCTGCAGCAGCTTACATGGGGAGCTTCAGCTGCTTTTCCTGCCTCTTGCCTCTGTCTGCGACTGCTTTCCTGATTTTTTTTTTTTTATTTTTTTCGGCAGATCAAAAAAAAAAAATAAATAAATAGCTCCCAGAAATCCACGGAACAAAACAAAAATACTGCTCTGAGCCTCTAGATGGCGGCTATCCCCCTTCTGACACCAAATGTGGCAAGCTCCTCACTGGAGAGTGGATAGAGGCCCAGAGACCTCTCTGGCTCTGGGGACGGCAGTTCTTCCTCCCTCTCTGGCTCTGGGAGTGACCGCAGCTCCTCACCCCTCTCTGGCGCTGGGGAGGACGTGAGTGCGGAGTAGAATGGGGAGGTCCACACAGTGGTCGTGAAATTACATGTGTTTTTTTTTCAAAAACTGATGTTTCCAAAAAAATTGTCTGTTTTTAACCACTGGACATCACACCAGCCTCTTTAACATCCTCCAAATTCCTGTCAGTCATTAGCTGCTTTTTGGAAACCAATATTCACTTTATTACAATAGCTCTGAGAATGAGTGCGGAGAGATAGAGCTAATAAGTTAAATTACATGGTTTTTTCAACTGTTTATCGTTTCCAAAAATTGTCTTGAAAAATATGTAGGCATTTTAAAATCTATGGCAAGACAAAAAACAATATTTGCTGTAGGCATCGTGCTAAATTTCTTTTTCTAAAATCACAGGAAAACAATATTTAAATGTAATAATATTTAAATTTGAATAAAAACTAAAGCTAAAATTTACGAAGGCCTTATTACTAACTGATGCTCTGTGTTTTACTAAATGTCTTCTTACCAGCTTGACATTGGAATACCAACACATATTAGATAACACTTACTGTATATAGACTACCTTTTTATGAACAGCATATAAGTTCATTTTGTTTTTTATTTCTGTACTGTTTACATGAATTCAAGTCAAATTTGTCTTTTCCATGTTTTGATAAAAAAAAAAAAATCTGTTGGATACCTAGCTTGTTTTATTTATAGTGCACACAAGGAGTGACAGCTGGTGTTTATCAGCTGTGGTACCATGATTTTTTTTTTTTTTTATTATTTAAGCTAGCCACAAATCTAGAATTTGGATTTAGAAATCACCATGCCACGAAAACAAAAACAAAACAACAAAAAAAAAACAGGAAACCGTCCTAATAAACTGGCAACTCATTTGGTTATCAGCATGTAGAGAGTGTTATTCATTATGCATGCTCATTAAATTCTGGGTCTCATGATGAACAAAGACTACCAGCTTAGTGACAACTTGTGTTGGTTTTGCGATGTGGTCACTTGAGATCAGAATATTTAAATCTAGGACATGGCTGCTGCTTAACTAGCATCCTGCTTCCTTTAGCTTCACAAGTTCATTTGATCAAGGTTCGTGGGGTTCTAATATTTCTTATTTATATAGATTTTAAAGTATTGGTAAATCATAAACACTAATCTTACTAAGATTTGATAAAAATAAAAAGGGGAAAATAGAATATCAGAGGAACTGGAAAACCGACATTTACTACAATTAAAAAATAAAGCTAATGCATCATAATATATAACGTAACAATAACTTCAGAAACATACATTTCCCTAGGGCTGTAAATACAAACGCAGAACTATCAGTAGACAGGTTGCCTCTATATAGAGCAAGATTCAAAACCATAATCTCGATAATTTAAATATAAAACACATCCTTAATAAGTTTCAGCACAATTTGACTTGAGATATACGCAATACATTAAAGTGTGACATATATGCTAACATTTTTTACTGCGTCACCCCTTAATTATACCAGGAGTAAGGAAAGCTCCAAATTGAAATATATTCAATATATCATGACCCCCGCTTGAGTCCCTTTCAACCAAATGAAAGAATAAAGGAAAAAATGTGCATATGGTTTAAACCTTACCTAACAAAGGCAAGGTCTAATTTATTTAAATATAACAATTAATGTAGACAAAACAAATGTTTGCTTTTTAATACAGGTATCTTATTTGCAAACTGACAACAGTTATATGCTACTGTAGGTTAAAAGAAAAGAAGAATGAGTTGATGAAGGACAATTAAGTCAGGACAGCCTCTGGCACCTGGAGAAGAAAGTGTTCAAAAGAAAAAAAAAATAGAAAATAAGTCTTTCAATGCAAATAAACAAAACCAAATGGTAATTAATAAACAAACAACAAAATTCCCAACAAATTTTAAATGTGCTCAAAACGAAATAATAAATAACTTCAACACCACACAAACAAACACCAGGGGGCAGTGTGATCTGGGGGAGGCTGAAAAACAGAACTCCACAAATGTCCACAAACACAATATATATTGTTCGTTACAATTCTCTTTTTAACCCAAAATGTTTCACTTCGATTGGTAGCTTACAATCTTCTATTAAACCTATATGAAATGCCATGTATATTCTGTTCTGGTTATTACAACCAAACAGAAAAAAACACAAGACAATCAGCAAACAATATTGACAATAATGAAAACCAGACACAATTCAAAAGACGCAAAACAGAAACAAAACAGTGGCCAACATGTCCCCTATAAAAAGAAAACAAACAAATATGCGTGACAACAAAAAAAGAACACAGTTCATACACCTTACTTCAAACATAACACCAACTACGTTCATTTTATTATTTATTAAAACCAAGCAAACTGTCTAAAATAGTTAAAAACAAACAAACAAACAAAAAAAAACACAGGTTACCTCGGGTGAACCGGACTGATCAAACTGTCTCCTGTTTCCCTGTTCACCCTACAATACCAATAAAACAACATAAAAGTATTTAGAAATGGGAGATCGGCACACAACAAACAAATGGAGAGAGAGAGAGTTATTCTCTTGTTTTAAATCTTACCGTCAGTAGTAGCAGCGAGACCCAAACAAAGCAGCCACGGCAAACAGTCTTGCTTTACCAAGAGACGCTGCAGCAATTTATATATAGGTGAACAAATTGTTCAGAACAGCACAGCATTATTTCAGTCATTACTTAATTAAAAGTTATTAGGAAAAAGGTCTTACCTGCTACACCCCCCACCTTTCTAAGTCAGTGTCCTGGCAATGAAATGATTCAATCCAAAATTAATATGTCTGCTAAAATTACCTCTAACTGGTACCGAGAAATGCCTCATCCCCAACTCCTTACCCGAGCTGGCACATTAGGTCCTGCCAAGATAGTACATGACATTTGATGGGGATTCAAGTGCTGCCCTCCGGTACTCCTAAGGGTCCTCCTATGGGCTTCTACTGGCTCTCGATTCTCAATATCAGGTTGTTCTGGGGTCCTATGTGTTGCCTGTGGTTCCTCCAACACAAACAGTAACAAATAGTAATCTGTAGTCCATTTATTTAGGGGTAACGGAAACATTTAGACCAGGGTCACCATTGTTCACCATGGACTGGTGATTTTTGGGCAATTGTCTGTGTGCTGCTCGTATCTCCATGCAGTGCACTTGTTTTTTGGTCCTGTTTCATCTTCAAGACAAACACTATAAACAGCCCCTTGCTCACTGGGCCTCCACACCACACAACACAAGGTTGTTTTCCATATATCCTGGATCTTATTCCATCAACGCACACTGTCCTCTTTCAAATAAACCAATTACCCTGCCTGCAAGGTAGAATCCCTCATATTCTGGTTGTGCACTCTCCCTAACTGTGATGCAGCATCCTCCAAGCACCGTTTAATTCCTTCATAGATGGTCCATAGTCTTTCTTAATGCTCTCTGACCCAATCCTCGACATCTCCTCCAATTGGTTCGTCCTTGTTTGCTCCCAATATGAAGTCTATAGGAATTTGGGGTTCTCTTCCAAAAATCAGGTAGTATGGGGACCGACCCATTGTTAGATGTTTTGTGGTGTTATATGCAAACAGCACCTGGGAAAGAAATCAGTGGTGCTTCTCTGGAGGGAGAGTGCACAACAAGTCATACATAGTTTTATTGACCATTTCCTTGTGGGTGGTAAGGAGTTGTACAGCTGTTCTGGAACCCATACAACTGGCAAAGCTGCTGGATTAGTGCACTTTAAAAATTCCTTCCCTGGTCTGAATGGATCCGCAGTGGCACACTGAACTGGTGGAACCACTCCTTCACCAGTACCTGTGCGACTGTGCTGGCCCTCTGGTCCTTGGTTGTACTTAGAAAGGCCAACAAAGTCTGAAGAGTCTCAAGTATTGTATAGGTTGCTAAGATAGAGCAGCATTTGACATAATTACAGAATGGTTTACATCATGTATATAGGTACATGACCTATGTCTCTGGCTGTTTCACAAATGGATCCTGATAAAACATAGCATGCTTCATGAGAAAATAATGTCAGGTATTCAAGAATGTTGCCTTCCACATACTGGCAATGTTTTCACATAAAGAAAAAAAAAAACCTACAGTATATAAAATATATACAGTGCTTACCCATTATAACGCACCTCGTTATAGTGTGGAATCGGTTATAACACAGTAGGGTCGTGGCTCCCATTTGCTCCATAATGCCTTTACAGTAGCCTTTTTAAACTCATTATAAGGCGGAACACAAATAGTAACTATGTCTCCCCATGATAGTGTATTAAAGGGTGAGCACATCCAGAGCCCAAATGCTTCCACAAAGCAGAACAATATGGCCTTCTTTTGGAAACCCCCATGGGCCGATCATTGTCAGGTTATGTTATGTTTTAATAGCAGACAATTCAATGCTAGTTTTGTGCAGAACTGTGTCAGAAACAAGAAGTCTAAATAAACAGAGAGGCCACTCGAGCCCTTTCATTTATCATGCCCTCTTGACAGAAGCGTGGGATGAATGAGCTCTGCAGCTCTAGATTACATCGCTTCCTCTTAAATGATACTCTGTAGACTGCAACCTCAAAACATTTAGCTTTCTTCTGAGTAAAGAGAGTAGTGAAGGAGAAAAAATACAATAGGAATTGTAGGAATGAATTCTAAAGTAAGTTAATAATATAAAACTGCTTCATAGTAGAGCAAACTTAAATTTGTTTTACTTGTAAAGTCCTAACATGAAACTCCTACAGCCTTTTAATTAAAGTAAAAATAATAAATACAATTCATTGAATATGTAATTAGGCAAAAAACTGATTGACTTGTTAGTTTTTAACATATTGGTCATTATTCTCTGGTTATGTTTACCCAATGTGTCACTGACAACCATACACTTAGATACAAGGAAGGTAATGGTGAATACAAACTCACATTCATTTAACAGTGTGTTTTGGTTTTAAGCATCTGCTTGGTTAGATAAAAAGCTTAACTTTTAGATAGATTCAAATGAACAAGCCTTCACAGGCTAAACAAATGTACCACAATTAGCTGCATTCAGAGTGTATCAATAAGTGTATTTATTTTGGTGAACTTTCCTGCGGTTTTCCGCCAGTATCAATATGTTTGTCATAGCCCTTAACTGTTGTAACAGCTAAATATTCAGGAAACATACTGAAACACTGTTAAAAAGCTTTGCCTGTGTTGTGTGTCTGCGTCGAGGCTGAACAGAGAAGTCCAAAAAAGATTATCTCTTTATTATAAATCCAATACAGCCATCACATCTAATACATTGCTCTGCTACTGATACGGTATGACCAACCAATCAGCATTGGTACCCATGGCACCCTTTTCCCCTTATATGGAAACCTCTGTTTAAAACACAATGTACATATTTCATTTTAGTTAACCCTCTACAAGGAATGCAATATCCCACAGTCTGTCTGTATGAAAGCCAAAGGATTGTAAACATGCTTCATCAGTCAAAGATTATGGATAACTTCAGAACAGTTGTTCATTTGGTCTTTATTTCTGTTGCCAACCAAACTGTACAGTGGTTAATGCAGATGCTTTTTGTATTTGAAAATTGTTGGTTTAAACACATGGGGTGTGGGGCTTGAGGGAATGACTCAGTGTGGCAAAATGGCAATTAGTAGCAGGTGTATAGCAGGTGCGGTGCTGGTGCAGTAATCCCAAGAACAAACAGACAACAAAGTGCGGGTGAAATGGTTTGTTTAATGGTTATTAATTCAATGGTCTGATGACCAGCCAGCAAATAATAATGAGCTGGCAATACACAACAATGTGTATTGCACAGTAGTGAAGAGGGTTGCAGTCCAGTGAACAATAAGTACAGTACTAAGCACACACAGACACACACACACATGATCACAAGTCCATATTGAGTGCTCTCAATGCTTGTGGTGAAGTACAATATAATACGTCCGATATTTGTGAACAAGTGGTGATAACAATGTTAACCGTGACTGTAGTGCAGTGTTGATCCGGTTTTGTGCTGGCCCGTGGCGACAGCTCTGGATTCGTGTTTAGCCGTCTGGTGATTTAACAAATAAGACAATTACTAACAACACAAAAAACAAACACTCACAAAATTTACAATGCTTTCTCTACATCTCACATGGTCCTTCCAGTTTCTCAATATAAACCAAACGAAGGAAAATAGTTACGATTCTCCGGCCCCTTTATGCTATCATGCATGACACCTTGGTAATCAATTGCAGCTCTCTCTACTGCTTACAGCTGCTTCCTGGTTTACCGGGTCAATACGTTCCTGCAACAGAGTCTCGCCTTTTTCCAGGCTGACCGACTTCCCGACCCAGAAAATGAACTGTCAGGCCAGCCCGTCCAAAGACTTCCCTTTTCTGCAAAAAAAAAATCTAAACAGCTTAGATTTTTGGATGAAAAATGCTGCGATCTCCACCCTGTCCTGCTAAATTTGGATATAATCTGAAGGCAATATGAATCAGGTGTAAGATTCCGTATGGTTATTAATCAGAAGAAGAGAAAGAAAGATCTACACAAACTTGTATGTATGTGTATAGCTTATCCTACGAACTCTGTTGTACTGTATTTATTTACGTAGTTATGAAATTAAAGAAGTTATCATATCATATGTATATGGCTGGGAGCCCTGATATGTTGGGTGTGTGTAGTGTGAAAGGGCACCCTTTGCCTGGGGTGCCTCTAAAAATGGAGCATGGGACATGTGTGACGTCGGCCGCTGTACTGGTAACAATTAATCTCAAACAATGTTATTGGCAAAAAAAAAAATTGTTTAAACAAAATTAGAAATACAGACAAGACTACCAAACGCAATCATTTCGATGCATTCTGATGTTTTTTCTATTTTTTTTATTTCTCAGAGATACCTTGCTACCAACGACTCCTTCACAACCATAGCATACAGCTATAGGATGGGTACCTCAACTGTGTATGGAATATATGTAACAAGGCTGGAAAGCATACTTTACTTCCCCCAACAGGGAGGAAGCAGAATCTGCCTTATCTAAAGGTAATGCTAACAATGAAGAACACACAAGTTATGTATGTCTTCTTATAGCAGATCCCGGGTGACAGAAAAGACTGGGAAGAATTACTGAGCTTGAGAATTGAATAGACATGGATCATGGAGTTTCAGTTATGGAAGAGGAAAGTGGCAGAGAAAGGACCGGTTCTTAAAGCTGTAGCAAGAATGAAGGAGACTGTTTTACAGGAAAGTGGTGGAGAAGCAATGTAGAGGGGCTTAATATCTGCTTCTTTCTCCTTTTTGTCTTCCCCCATGGTGAAGAGGGGCTGACTTGACTAACTGATTTAGCTAATAATATTATCAATACACAGTTAGAAAAGACACATCATTTTGCATTAGATTTATATCCTGGACAGCTACAAACATGATAGAGTTTGCATGGAGGGATGTCAGATGGAGCATGCTTCTACTGCCAGGGCTGGACTTACGGTGGCTGGTTTCTGTGTTGTGCTACAGGGGGAGGGGGAAATACAGTGCTGCCAATGAAGTGGATTGAAATGAGTGCTGCAAACACAGTGGGATCAGTGGAGGTTGAGACAGCGGGTCCACCAGCGTCGAGGGTAGATGGGTCAGTGCCGTTTGTCGGCAACGTAGCGATAGATGAACATTGCGATTCGCAAACGAAAAAACAAGGCAAAGAATAAAGGTGCATTCCAGCGTTTAAATAGGGTGATTCTTTGATATTTTGGCGGGACATAACAGGGGAGGAGCCCTAGCCAACCCCGCCCTCCACCCCACCCCACGCCCCCCGAACCATAACTTTACCAATAAATCCTGGGCAAAAAGGTTACAATTGTACCAATAAATCTTGGGCAACTACGAGGCATTTCAGCATCACTTCCTGTATTACTCCTATTCTGACAGCGAATACCCACAACCCCCCTTTCACACAAGCTGACAACAGTTGAATACATGGTTGTGTGGAATATAATGGAATAGTTTATCTGTGACTTTATCTGTATTAAGGCTGCCATCTTTAAGTGTGTATATTTTCTGTTATATGTTGCGTGTGGTGTGTTAAATGTTGATGCATAGTCATTGGTACACAGGATATAAATGGGTCTGTGTAACACAAGTGTTTAAAATGTATAATTGAATTTAGGCACGAGGATTGCACAGCACTTTACGTGCAAGTAAAATGTAATAATATGTGAGCAAGGGGAATTGCACTTTATTAATTCACGTGCATTTGTACAGGGACTCCAATTGAATGATTGATTAGCAATCGAGTCTTGGTACAGCTGCATAAAAGCAACATGTTTTCACCCACTCTGGGTTGTGTGTTCGGTGAGTGGAGAACAGGATTGGAGACGGAGGAAATAATAATAATAATAATAATAATAATAATAATAATAATAATAATAATAATAATAATAATAACGTAAAGTAAAAGAAGCTCACCGTGTTTTGTTTGGTCTGTTTTGTTTGTCTGTTTATTTTGGCGAATGTGCAGTGTCCTGTTTTTTGTATTGTTACAACCGTTTATTTTCTGTCTGTTTTTTTATTTATTAAATGCCGAGTGAAAGCATTTGCTCAGCTCCTCCAAACTCCACCTCTTGTTGTTTTATTTCCTGGCTCTGGTCTGACGCCACCCACTCTGGCCGTCTTTGTGACCATAGTATATAAAATTTCCATTCCATTCCCATTTTATAGATTCGTTTCATTCAATCTGGCATTTCTGTCAAGATACAAATAAAAGGGTCTACTATTAAATGGCAAACATATCAAAAGTAGACAGTCCACCAAAGTTTGAACTCATTTGAGCATGTGTGGCCTTGTCTGGCATAGCTCACTTCCTTCTGCCTGCAGAATGTGGACTGGCCAACACCCAGCTTAATCTATTCCTTATTGCCACACTCCTTAGCTGTGATATCACCATTGTTAAGTTACCAGTTTATATGCTCCTGACCCCATGGAAAGGAGCATCCTTCATGGTGTCCTCTGGTGCATGCTCAATTTGAGCATGGTGATGAGGGTTGGGGGGTTACAATCAATGTCACAATGCCACCCTCCTCAGGCAAGGTGTCACAATGGCTGACTTCATTTCCCTCACAGCTCTAAATCACTCAAAAATAAATCAATACTAAATAATTGCATGTGGGATCTCCAAATAGGCATTTCTTGCTGGAAGGGGTGGTAAGATGAGCTACTGTACCAGACCCCATCCGGAACTTACTTTACAGTGTGTTTACTGCATCTGCTGAGGTTTTAAATATTGCTTCAAATTCACCATTGTTAGCATTTAAGTCCAGAAAGGTCTAGTCACTATTGTTAACCATAAAATTACCAGCATGGAACACAAGGGAAAATGTATGCCTGGGCATCATGCACTCAGGGCCAGAACTGAGTATCCTTTAACTGTGCATGGAAGGTCAAAGCAGTTGTGGTAGTTATAATTGTATTATAATTACCCATAATTAGGTTTCACATGTGTGTGATAATAACCTACATGCTTTTCACATCAGGAATAGTTTACATATGTGGTTGTGTGGCTACCCTTTATCCATTGCAGGGATACATATCAAAGCATCTATAAATGAAAATGAAACTGAGAATGAGTGTTTTAACATTGATAATATGGATGTACAAAATTAACAGCAGTGTAAATGCTATGGTTGTACAGCTGATCTTTTTTTATTGTCAGACTCACATGCTGTTTTGTTTTATGACCCATCATAAACCTATTAAAGGTCTAGTAATAAAGGAATGTAATTAGTGATAAAAACCTTGTTGCCTAGTGAGCCGGGACAGTCATCCTTGCTTTGGATTTTATTAAAGCGATCAGGATAAATCTTTCAGAGGGGAATAAAGGGTAAAGAATGCATTAATTCCCTTCAGAAATCAGCTATATTAGTAAAAAGACATTTAAACAGTTCAATAGGGGTAGCACGTGTTTTTCATTTAGGGACCTTAAAATGCCATTTTCCTTTGAAATATATACATATTAAAATAAAAGTTTAAATAATGTAGTTGATGGTGATGATGAGCATAATCTTTAGGCTATTTTTTCTAATTTTGTCCTCAGACCCTCGAAGATGTATTCTCATTGCCTAAAATTACACTTATGGGAGTTTTCTGCTGGAAACTCTAGCAAGTGCTTATTGGCTTATGGTCATACATACAGTTAATTCTGGTGAAAGATATAGTGGGACTCTCTTCCAGCTCTGATAATAGAACAGTTTGGATAAAAAATGTTCTACTGTAGTTGAAAAAAACTACATGAATGTATTTCTGATGATATAAATCAGTGCAATGTCTGAAGTAAACATTACGGCAGTAAAAACTGTTTACCGAAATTGGAGAGTTTTCACAAACCTAAGTAAATCAATGTGGGAATAAATTTAGTGGTTTTGCCGCACTGCTAATCAATACACTTAATTGTCGGTGTCTCACAATCCTTAAAAAATGAAATACTGAATTGTATATGCCAGACTTGTAGTTGTGTACAGCTATGGCCAAAAGTTTTGCATCACCTAGAATTTTAAGGTTTAAACTTGAAATTCTAAAATAAAAAAATAACCACTTACAATCCCTTAATATTGATTATTGGTTTTGTAAATTTGTTGAGTACCTTCACCTTTAACTGTAATTAAGTACCAACACAATAAAGTGCTGGAAACTCATTGCATTTTAATTAAAAGTTGTGTAATGGCTGCATATTTGTGTCGTCCTCTCCCACCCACCACTCTCTGGCAGTACAAAAAAAACCCTACACCATACCATGTAAGCAGGGAGCAATTAACCATGTGCTAATTCCCTCTTTTTTTCTCACAGAAAGTAAAGACTACATCAAAGACAGAGGAACAGGTATCGTTCCACTTGCTCCTCACAACGTGGATTTATTTGTCCTAACAGGACTTTTAAACCTATTGTGTCTGTCTTTTCACTGCTCTGAACTGAGCAATAGAGAAACTATAGTAACCAATAATCTGTTTCACTTCAATGGAAACTATGTATCATGGTGGGTGACAAAGCTTCGGATAAATAAAAAAAAAAAAAAAAAAAAAAACCTTTAACAATAGGGCTTCGTAGGCATGTGTCCAATACTATACTCTCTGCCTGCTGCTATCATTGGCTGTTCTTGTGTGGGACTATAGCATGCTACTCGTAAAATTAACCAAACTGCTTAGCTTGTTTTAATGGATAGTATAAATGCTTTCCTTCACAAAGCACTCCAAACACATTTAAATCATTGTTTCTAAATGACAATTCCATTTCAAGCCATAAAATATTTGAATTCACAATGTCGACACATATATTATTCACACAGCTAATAGCCTACTCCACTGAGTTTTCACACATGTATTTTTAAGAACTGCATCCTCTCCCTTTGCCTGGATAGATGGTTGAATGGACAGAAAGACATATATTAAAATGTATTTGTAATCTACAGATATGCATGTCAAGTCAAACAATCAGGTTGGTAACTTTATCATTTCTATTGTCAGAAAATAGAGGGATGTCTAAATTCAAATACTTTCAATAGCCAAAATAAATAAATGTAGTTGTTCGCATGTTAAAATAATAAACCATAATAATAAATAATAATAATAATAATAATAATAATAATAATAATAATAATAATAATAATAATAATAATAATGAATGAGCAGCTTTATTTCCTATTTCATGGTAACATGCATATGCAACAGGTCATCTTCTGTGAATCACTTTTGTTATCAAAAACCTGTCCCCTGCTGGTGTGGCGAAGCAATGGGATTGAAACTCCTTAAGAGTAAGCAGCGGGGTTCCCGAAAAATGTATCATTATATTATCCCCATGGGTTGCTACAACTGTTTACATAATGTACATGTAAAAAAAGCTTTGAAACATGTTTGAAAGTTAGAAGTGTAAAAAGTTGTCATAATATTAAGAATGAAAAGGAAAATTACAGGCACGTTATTTAAACAGAAGTGTAATGATACATTTTTCAGAACCTCGCTACTTACTCTTTAATCTGTCCATACAAACTGGTCTGCCCCCTTTGCACAGTGGTTAAGACACTTAGCTTGGCTAGCTAGTACACACATAGCTTCCTGGATGACGTGATTTTCCACTGATGTCTTACAGATAGTGCTGACCTTTGCTGGTGAGGTAAGGGTACAAGATATCAACAGATCAGATCCTTTTTGTACAACGGTCAGTTGCTAGGGGACACTCACTACCTGGTTTTTACTTTATACAATGATATGAATCGTATATATGTATGTATAAATTCAAAGGACATAATAATATGGGCGTGCTATAGACCGCCAAATTCAGGTACCAAGCAAAATAATCTGTTATACAGTAACATTAGAAATGCTTGCAGCAAAGGAGAAGCCATACTAATGGGGGATTTCAACTTCCCCCATATAAAATGGAAAAACCCAGTGGAGAGCATGACGGCTGAAATTGAAAAGGTAGAAATGACGAATGACTGCTTCCTAACGCAATTTGTCAATGCACTGACTACAGGGCAGCATACCTTGATTTAGTCTTTTCAAATAACAAAGACAGAATAACTAAAAAAAAAGAGTTCAGAGAACCATTGGAAAACTCAGATCATAGCAGGGTCTCATTTGAAGTGCTTTTTAAACACCCAAAAGTAATGACTAATGCTAAGGTTTACAATTTAAAAAAGGCAAACTATGAAGAAATGAAACAGAGACTAACAGAAGTAGATTGGGCTAAAATAGAGAACACATCCACTGAAAAGGGGTGGCTGTTTTTCAAAAAAAGAAGCACAAAACAATTGAAAATTGAAAATCAAAATCTAAAACAAAATGGCCAAAATGGTTTAATAGATCAATTAAAAAAATATTCAGAGAAAAAAGGTACTTTACACAGTGTTTAAAAGGGACCAAGAACAAAGCGCACAGAAATAGTACTGGAACTGCAAACGCAAGTCAAAAAGGAATTTAGAAAGGCCAAGAGAGGAGAGATACAAATGGACATTGCCAAGGGGGCTAAAACCAATTCCAAAAAGCTTTTATAATATTATAACATCAAAAGAACATTCGATGAGGAAGTAAAAAGTCTAAGAGTTACAAATGGCAAAGTCATAGATCTAGAGAAAAAATAGCAAATATATTAAATGATTACTTTTCACTAGTTTTTACAAAGAAAGGTATGGACAAAATTCCCCATGTGTCAAATACATAAACAAAGTTTTAAATAACTGTAACATAACAGAGGAAGAAGTGTTACAGGGACTAGGACCTCTTAACATAAACAAAACCCCTGGGGGATTAGATACTCCCAATAGTACTCAAAGAAATGAAAGAAGTTATTTACAAACTGCTAACAAAGATCATGCAACAGTCTCTTGACACAGGGGTTGTACCAATAGACTGGAGAATTGCAAACGTGATACCGATCCACAAAAAGGAAGACAAACCCAAGCCAGTTAACTACAGGTAAATATGCTTGACTTTTATTATATGTAAACTTATGGAAACTATAATAAGATCCAAAATGGAAAACTACCTATATGGCAATAGTATCCTGGGAGACAGTCAGCATGGTTTTTTGAGAATGCAGCATCGACAATGGATAATTGCAAAGCATATGACATGGTTTATTTAGATTTCCAAAACTTTTGACAAAGTCCTGCATAAAAGATTAATTCTCAAACTGAACGCAGTAGGGATTCAAGGAAATGCATGCACATGGATTAGGGAGTGGTTAACATGTAGAAAACAGAAAGTACCAATTAGAGGAGAAACCTCAAAATGGAGTGAGGTAATCAGTGGAGTATTAGGTCCTCTGCTATTCCTAATCTAGATTAATGATTTAGATTCTGGTATAGTAAGCAAACTTGTTAAATTTGCAGACTCAAAAATAGGAGTGGCAAATACTGATGCAACAGCAAAGGTCATTCAAAATGATGTAGATGATTCAGAACTGAGCAGACACATGGCAAATGACATTTAATATAGAAAAGTGTAAGGTACTGCACCAGGCAATTAAAACATCCATTATAAATACAATATGGAAGATACTGAAATTCAAAAAAGATCTAGGAGTTTATGTTGACTCAGAAATGTCTTCATCTAGACAATGTTGGGAAGCTATAAAAAACCAACAAAATGCTTGGATATATGGTGAAGAGTGTTGAATTTAAATCAAGGGAAGTAATGTTAAAACTTTACAATGCATTAGTAAGACATCATCTATAATATTGTGTTGAGTTCTGGTCACCTCGCTACAAAAAGGATATTGCTGCTTTTGAAAGAGTGCAAAGAAGAGCGGCCAGAATTATTCAGAGTTTAAAAGGTATGTCATCTGCTGACAGACTAAAAGAGTTTGAAAAAAGTTGAAAAAAGAAGACTATGCGAAGCATTCAGAATTCTAAAAGGTATTGACAATGTCGACCCAGGGGACTTTTTTGCCCTGAAAAAAAATAAAAATAAATAGAGAAATGGAGATTAGATAAAGGGGCATTCAGAACAGAAAATAGGAAGCACTATTTTACACAAACAATCGTGGGAGCCTGGAACCAACTCCCCAATAATGTTGTTGAAGATGACACACACTCCTTCAAGAAGCTGTTTGATGAGATTCTGGGATCAATAAGCTACTAACAACCAAACTAACAAGATGGGCCAAATGGCCTCCTTTTATTTGTAAACTTTCTTATGTTATTATGTTTGTATTTATTTATTAACCTAAGATATTAAGTTCCATGGAACCTGTAAAAAACACATATGATAGACTGGAATGGTTGTGTATTTGTTAGCCTGATATTTTAACTGAATGAAAATGCTAATCTGTCTCTGCTAGACTATCGGGAGTCCTCATGAGTTGAACTCATATGTGGTGGGAAGGCTTTATTGAAAATGTTTAGCTGATACTGGATGATTGCCTATAAAGTGGGTGGGGAACTTTGATATTTTTTCTTACATACCGGTACCTAGATATTTTTGTTATCGTGAAAGCCTGTTGATGTAGACTATAAAAAAAAAGTTATGTGTGTGTGCCTGTAAAAAGTATGTTGTATTATAACTGTGTTATTAGGGTTAGAAATGCCTTTATGGGCTCTTTAACTATACATCTCCATTGTCTGAGGTCAGTAAAGTAGTGATAAAGTAAACGAATCCCGACAAACTGCAATTACATGGTTTAATAAAGAATGACATGTCAGAAACAGACAAAAACATTTGTTGCGGGAGCAGAACAACAGATCAGTCACCTAAAATAGAATAATTCCATGGTAGCCCCTAACAAACTAGAATACTATACCATCCTCTGTATTGCTGCAGGTTTGTATAAAATTAATACAATAATATTTGCTTTTCTCTTGCATAATCTGGTTTACATTTGTTATCTTTACCATACACTGTTTTTGTTTTTTTTTTCCCCCAAAAAATTATAAAGTTAAAATATTTGTCATTTTAAAGTCCTTACTCAGATTAAATAATTTTTCGTTGTCTTTAAAGAAATAGCATCTGATATATATATATATATATATATATATATATATAATATATATATATAGATATATATATATATATATATAACTCCGGGTTAACTCACTCGCTGTTTGAAACTGTAATGGAACACCTTGTAACAATTATTTATTTATTTTTTGTTCCTGGATAGTAAGTGTTATTTCCTAATTGCTTATGCCTCAAAAGTATAGAAAATGGCTATTATTCCCCACAAACTTTGCTTTTGTGACCAGGACAGTGATATTTTGAAATATCACTATTTCCAATGAGAAAACAGGCGCTTTTGTGTCTTCGTTCACATAAAGTCAGAAAAAAATAACATATGAATCCAAATTAACATGTATTTATACTAAAGTAATACAAAAATGACTAGAAAAGATTTACAGCATAATCGTAAATCTCGAAAAACTACTCACTTCTAAATCTTTTGTAGTCATTTTTGTATTACTTTAGTATAAATACATGTTAATTTGGATTCATATGTTGGTTTTTTTCTGACTTTATGTGAACAAAAAGACACAAAAGCGCCTGTTTTCTCATATTTCTCAAACAGGGATATGTTAACCAGCAGTTAAGTTTGTATTTTTCTTTTCTTAACAGGTTGTTTTAGCTAAAGTAGCAGTGAAGGTACTGCTGGAGTCCCACAGAGAAATTCAAGTAATTGGATGTATGTTTCAATTGGATGTCAGTCTAAAGAACGTGACAGTGTAGGGGTCATCTCCAGGTACACGTCCAGGGGTTGCCATTAAAATCCCACACCCATAGGCCAATGAAAACTAATAGGGTAGGAAAGAGGGAAGAAATATGTGACTGGAAATAGCTGGATTCTAAACACAGAATGCACAATATAGTATTTGGATCCACATCAAGGTATTGAATAAATGGTATAACTAAATTTTATAATGTGTCTTGCATCTTTCTTTATTTGACTGAGGAACGTCTAATTTTGCCAGGACACAGTGAAACAAGATGTGAATAGCTTCAACGTCTGTTACCTCCAGAATTAAATAAAGAAATGTAACCTTATTTCAAATACATAAACAAAAAATAAATAGGGCAAGAAAAGTGGAAAAAATACATATACATTATATTATAATACAATACATTATATTATACAAACCATAAATGTAACATAGAGAGCTCATAGAGAGTTTGACTTTTATTCAATTTTTTCCTTGTCTCAGATATCTCAGTTTGTTATATTGTCTGTTACTAGAGGATCAATAAAAAAAAAACCCAAAAAACCAAAAACACACTGTGGCAGAGCAAAGCTCTGCCATTTCTAAATTGGCAAGGATGGAGTTAATTTCCCCTACCTGCCTGGGTTTATTATGTCAGGTGGCTGGGGTTGATTAGTTGATTAGGTTAATTAACGATCAATCAGTGCCCAGCCACCTGACATAAAAGGAGGCCTCTGCTTCTCATTTGGGAGGAGGGAGCTGAGGAAGCAGGTTGGTGGTTGGTGGTTGGTGGTTGGTAATTGGTAAATTTGAATCCAGTGAAGGCATTGCCCAGTCTGGAAACCTTGTTTTTGTAAGTTTGTTTTTGTATTGAGTTTTTTTTTTTTTTGTATTTAAATCCCTTTATTTTGCCATTGTGCACTTTTGTTTTGTGTTATTTATAATAAAATTAGTATTTTTTTTAACTGCAGACTGTCTCTGGGCCTCTATCCACTTGCCAGCCTGCCACATTTGGTGTTAGCAGTGGGATAGCGCCACCTAGAGGCTCAGAGCAGTATTTATTTTATTTTTTTTTAATTTTTGGGATAATAAATGGGAAAGAGCAGACAGCAGCAAAGGCAGGACAAGCAGCAGCTGAAGATATGTAAGCTGCTGCAGCCACCTCTGGAGGACCCGGCCAGCCTCTTCCCTTGGTGTTCCTGGTGCGGGAAGGAGGACCATCGTTGGCGGTCCTGCCCAGATGTGCCACCGGCAAACTAGTGTGGCCGGTGTGAGGAGGACGGCCACAACTGGGCAGGATGCCCCTACAACCAGGCCCAGAAAGAGGTGCAGTATTCACCCCAGCCATCAGGGGCCACCCCACTACCTCCAGCACCACCACCTTCACCACCGTCCCAGGAGATCTGGGACTGGTTGATGCACCCTGAGGCAGACCTCGTCCACGATCTCCCCATAGTTATCAACACGCTGTGGCATCGAGATGGGGAGAGGTGGGAACAGTGGGAGGAACACCACCACCCAGCGTCCTTCCCAGAGGTTACCCTCATGGTGGTTAATTACCTGGTGGTAGACATGGGAGATGCCCCGGTCACTCCAATAAAGAGGGGTGAGCCGCCTTCCCGAGAGCCAGAGAGGGAGGATGATCTGCCGTCGTTCCCAGAGCCCGAGAGGGAGGAGAATCTGCTGCCGCTCCCAGAGCCCGAGAGGGAGGAGCCGCCACTCCCAGAGCCCGAGAGGGAGGAGCCTCTGCTCTCAGAGCCCAGAGGGGAGGAACTATGGCCCAGGGATGCCACGCCCGCTTCGCTCAGGGATGACACATTTGGATCGCCCGGGGTTGCCTGCTGCTTTGCATCGCCTGGGGTTGCCTGCTGCTCTGCATCGCTTGGGACTGCTGGTGTCTCCTTTTTGTTTTCTAGGGTTGCCGAGGGTCCGCTGCCATCGCCGCCTCCGCCACTAGAGGGAGCCGGGCCACCGTCGCCGCCTGCCACCAGAGAGCCGGGCCGCCGTCGTCGTACTACCTTGGAGATCCGGGGCCCCCTCAACCAAAGAAGGCTTGGGGGCTCCGACATCAACCCCGCCCACCACCACCCACCATAACAGCCCACCCAAGGGACATAATTGGACTCTTGGGGGGTGGGGGGGGGGAAGGGGGGAGTTGGCAGATTGCGGCCGGTGTCCGTTGTACATGGGGGGAGGTGTGTGGCAGAGCAAAGCTCTGCCCTTTTTAAATTGGCAGGCATGGGGTTAATTTCCCCTACCTGCCTGGGTTTATTATGTTCAGGTGGCTGGGGTTGATTAGTTGATTAGGTTAATTAATGATCAATCAGTGCCCAGCCACCTGACATAAAAGGAGGCCTCTGCTTCTCATTTGGGAGGAGGGAGCTGAGGAAGCAGGTTGGTGTTTGTTGGTTTTGGTTTGGTAAATTTGAATCCAGTGAAGGCATTGCCCAGCCTGGAAACCTTGTTTTTGTAAGTTTGTTTTTGTATTTTTTTTTTTTTTTTTGTGTTTAAATCCCTTTATTTTGCCATTGTGCACTTTTGTTTTGTGTTATTTATAATAAAATTAGTATTTTTTAACTGCAGACTGTCTCTGGGCCTCTAGCCACTCGCCAGCCTGCCACACACACACATTCAAATCTCTTATTTGGTAGCCGTGTAGCACAAGGTGAATAAAGGCACAGCCATTTGAGCTAAAAGCTTGCAAAATAAGCAGTTGTGATTTGCTCAATACTCTTTTAAGGGATTTTAAAATCGGGCCTGTTCTTCTAAAAAAGGCTTAGAGTATCTATCAATTTGCAAAACAGACTTAAAAGCGCTACAGAAATGTTCTGCTTGTGCTTCCCAATGCTGTACCAATGCACCCTTCATTTGATGTCATTCTCTATGTGGATGTTTTCTCTCTCTCGCTCTCTGTTACTTTATCACATGACATGAACAGGGAAAAAAAGCCAATTCCAGCAGTGACAGAAAATTGCTCACTCTTCCCCATAAAATTAGAAAAGCTGTTCGTGTTTTTATCTTTCAGATTTCCTGGGTTTTATGGCTAAATACTAAAGCACTAGTGGCTGGTCATGTTTTAAGCTACTAGAAAAAAAGTTAAGCTTCCACGTTGGCTAGCCGAGATATCGACTATAAGCTGACAAGTAATTAAACCAGCATATCTGTAACAACTGTCATCTCTTATTTCTGTGCAGCTTGGACTTAAACCAAAGACGAGAAAGCCAAAAAAAATTTTTTAAAAAAGACTTCACATAACTGGGCAACTGCTGAGCATCTCCCACAGAACAGTTTAGCAGACTTGGGCATTTAGAGGATTGTGCTGGAGATCAAAAGGGTCAGAGATCCCTTTACCAATTAACAGCGGGGAGAAGAACATCAAATAAGGTGTAAATTTCAGCTCTGCAGTTTTGAGTGAGCCAAGCATGAAATGCATTTTAATACTCTTGAGTAGCTGCAGCTTTGAACCATCAGTGATGTCACTAGTGCTCTATAGGAAGCTTAATCGCACTTAGAGTGGCATGTAAAGTCCTGCTCAGCTAGGTACTAAAACCTGTTGCCTGTGTTTTTGATAACATGGGAACAACAGTTTTCAGTACAAATGATAAAGGTTAGAATGCCCTAAAAAAAGGGAAGGGTTTAGGTTAGGAAGGGTGTACACATTCGTTTTGGCTAATTAATATCAGTGTATGAAATGTTTAAATATTCCTTAAAAAAAAAAAAAAAAAAAAAAAAAAAAACATTCTATATCATCCAACTGAAACATGAACAATATATAAATAAAGAGCTTTTTTTTAATCTAATAAATATTTATAAGCCCTTACCTCTAATATGCTGAACTAGGTGAACCTATAGCAATGGTAAATCATATACTTTATTACATTCTTAACACATATTAAACCTTTGTTCCTTTTACATTAATGAAATTAAAATAGTGACAATTAATAATTACAAAAAAATGCTCAGTAATCTATCTAATAATTCTTAGCTTTAATATTCTTTAACTTTATTTACACCACTAATGGGTGTTAATTTGGGATTTCCTATCTTTCCTATCTTGCATTCCAGAGTTGTTGTTTTTGTTTTTAAAGAAACAGGTATTAGCCTCCCTGAGTGATGGGAAAACATAAAACCCACAGAAGCCTTGCAGCAACAACAAAGTGCAAAACGAGGAGTGACCATCACAGATGCATTGTCTTTTCCTCCCAGAACAAGTCGATGCAGACAGAAGTAAATGACAGTTAATTACAAATTACATTCTGGCCAGGGCTGCTGGGCCCCCCTGGCATGAATAATAATCAAGCCCTTAGGCTGTCACCTGCCTGCAAACGAACATACGGAGTCTCAGGCTGGAGCACTAGGCAAGTTTCTAAACAAGCTGCTGTACACACAAGCTTATTGGATTACAGAGATTTAGAAGAGGGAAAAAACACATTCAGATCTCTGTCAGAAACTCCACTAGTAGGTGGGAGAGACATCCTGGATGGCAAGAAATTACTTTTTATTTGATTTTTATTATGATTATTTCCTATATACATAAATATAGCTAATTTCATATTAAATATCTATGTTGTCTCTCTATAACAATGTAACATATGTTTAATGTCCATTTTCCAAAGGTGTCATGTGAGACAACAAATGGGAGTAACAACGTACCAATTTAATCAATTTAAATATAGATAGATCTATAAAAGTGTGATTTTATATATTCATGACAATTCATGACTAATTATTTACATATTTTCACATGAATTCAAAAATAAATTGAATTTTACTTTATATCAAAATCTATTTGAAATGCAGGAGACTTTTTTTTTTTTTAATTATATTGAGGTTATGCATGGGGATGGATAGCCTTAATACTGTACAGTTCCTTTGCAGAAATCTATATCTATAGTAAAACATGATAGAAATGTAAAAGCCCACGATTATATCATTTAGCACCTTCTTTTAGTCTGAGCAATTTGAGGAGGATAGTGTAATTACTGTAGGCCTAATTTACTGTATATGTATTTACATTCTAATAAAGATAATAATTACATTCAATATCAGAGGAAAAATACCATGTCAGTAAATTTTAATTTTCTGGAATCAAAGACCAGATTTTTAAATACATTTTTCAGATAGTAATAATAATAATAATCATAATAATAATGGTGATGTTGATGATGATGATATTCCTTTGCATCTTTATTGTTAAATTACGATCTACAGCAGTCTACCTATCATGTCAGGAATGTACCAGTAAAGCATTTCAATACATCTATTATGCATATAGCAGTCAGTAACTAAAGAGTCTTTTGTAATTCAGTACAGCAATATTCACCCATGTGATTGTGCTAAGGGCTTACTGTGAAAGACAAAGAGCAACATTGTGCAATGGAGCTCATTATGCATGTTTTAAAATAAATGCATATTCAAGGCCACACAAAATGGTAAAATGAAGTAACCAATGGCTTCAAAGCTGCAACTGGAAAAGCTGATCACCCCCCCCCCCCCGTCTCCAATCACAATTATATCTGAATAAAGAAATAAAACCAACAAGATTTTGTATATTCCTCAATAAATTTATCACTTCAATAAAAATCTGTCTTGATTTTCATCCATCAGTACTAGTATCAATCTAAGAACTTGTGTTCATGTTATTTAAAAAAATATATAATTGTACAATATATATATAAAGCTATTTTGGATGCTGTATTTATTATTTATTTATGCACTTATTATTATTATTATTATTATTATTATTATTATTATTATTAGTCAGGCTTTTTTTGTTTATTAACTGTTAACAAATGTTGTTCATTTTGAACTAAGGGTTATACATTAAGAACTTGATAAACTAATGGAACGGGCAGTGGTGTGATGCACTGCCATTATGTGTTCTGTTCCCTGTCGGAGAGATGAGGTTAAAAGCTTTATAACCACAATGCAGGTGAACCCGGCTCTTCTGCATTGTGGTTAAGATGGCTGCTAATAAAAACTTGATTTCATTAGCTTAACATTACTACAATAAAAATTTAAACCAACTTCAAATATATGATTGACTGGGAATTGATAATCCATAGGGCTCTGATGTTTGCAACTGTAGCTGACCTATTATATATTAACTAACAATTAAGAGAAAATTGAATAATATATATTAGCATGTTTAGTAAGTGGTTGTTAATAGGCAGCTCTTAAAATAAAGCGTAACATTATTATTATTATTATTATTATTATTATTATTATTATTATTATTATTATTATTATTATTAACCTACAATCAACATATTTTCATTAGTATTAAAATCCAGTGTCTCACAGTCACGATCATTTTACCATTTCTGCATAAAGTTTTCAGAAACAAATGTTATGCAACAGAAAATGCTGAATTTATCACAAACAAAATCATAAAAAGTGCCCCTATTCAACATATACCTTTAAATGCATTGAACTGCTGTAACTCCATTTTTTATAATTTAAATTATTAGAAGTGCAAGCATGACTCACTCAGGTAATAATGATCAACATTTAATATGATTAAAAATACTTAGGATTGTACAATATATATTAATAGAATGCTAAACATTAAACACACACTGGTATGACTATATATGGGAAGCAATGTACTACAGAGTATGTCTGTTTTAAAACGTTTTCCTGTTTATATGTGTGTTTGTTTTATCAATCTGAAACTAAAATAATACAGGAAAGAAAAGCTATTTCTTTCTTTTTTTTAAGTTTTGGGGCCTGTAATCAGAGGTCATACTACTTCAAATGGGTTTAATACCTGATATTTAACTACAACTGAAATGGATTGTGATTTTAGTTTCTATCAACCAATACAATTTTGCAGTGTCTTGTTTTTGGGAAGCTATTGACAAACTAAAAATAAAGAAATAAATAAATAAGATGCAGATTTGGTTTTGTTACAGGCATTTACTCAGGCTGTAAAAGAAAAAAAAAGAACTAGCTTCATTCATGGGGAGTAGAGGAGCAGGTCCACCTTATCAGCAGCAGACTGATTTTGACTGTACTGACAGTGACACGAGTAATCCATCATGTCATCAGCCCGGTGACAGATGTACCAGCACCTCATCTCAGTATGTGTGCAGGTAGGGCTATGTAGCAGGCCAGGAGGCAAGTAACACTTAACCCCTACACTCCTCCTGTTCCTGTTGGGTTGACAGTAACCTGTGTGAGAGGTTTTTCCCAGTGACAGTAAATCTATATAAACACACGCAATCTACAATCATGACAACTCCGCACCATGTAACCTTATAACACTATAATCACGACAGGCATAAAAGTATGGGTTCTGTATTACTTGCGACATTATATTAGTTAAAGGGTCTAGTAAACATGTGGCAGATAGCAAAAACAGACCATTTCAGACAAAACAATGCAACTTAATTCCTTCTTTAGTCTTCAAAAACTAACGGTATGCTATTCGATAAATATGATCATTTGAAATAAATATGGTCTGTACATTTCGTAAAGCTTGTACTGGAAAAAGAAATGCAGTATCTATTTTAATATCCAAAGGACAAATCATAATTACTTGCATGTGAACAAATATGATTTAATTAAATGTAAATTCTAATGGTACCATAGTCAATCAATAACAATGCATGTAAAAACACATCACCCTATCCTCCAACCAATTGCTCCTCAGCTTCAGGAAAATGGCACTCTCATTGTAAATATTTTTAAAACAATTCCAGGATAGTATCACATTTCACTGTCCCACCACTAGGCAGAGCTGCCTGCCCTATGAGGGATGATTTCCTTCAGTGACATGTGGCCTGTTTCACTATAAGCCAAAACAAAATAAGAAAGTTGTATTTCATAAAAGCGTCACTTCTTCTGATTAAACATCAGGGACAGTGAAACCCTTTTCTATTTAAGGGGTGCTGCAGCACACTATTAACATTTACAAACTATATATAGAGTTTCATGCATTTAAATGAGGATTTTTTTTTCACTTATCTACACACCATATTCCACACTGTTAAGGGGAAGAACGTTTTTATTGAGAAAAAATATATATACATTGAAAATACAAAACTGAAAGATCATAATAGGTTAAGTCTCCACTCCCCTGAGTTAATACTTGGTGGAAGCACCTTTGGCAACAATTACAGCCATGAGTCTGTTGGGATAGGTCTTTACCAACTTTGCACACCTAGATTTGGCAATATTTGACCATTCTTCTTGTTCAAACTATGTCAAGTTCCTTGGGGAGAATTGATAAACAGCAATCTTCAAGTCATGCCACAAATTTTCATTTGGATTTAGGTTGGGGCTCTGACTAGGTCACTCAAGGACATTTACCTTTTTGTTCCTTAGCCAATCCAGTGTAGCTTTGGCCATGTGCATTGGGTCGTTATCATGCTGAAAGGTGAACTTCCATCTCAGTGTCCGCTTTCTTGCAGAGGGCAGCAGGTTTTCCTCAAGGACTTCTTTGTACTTTGCTTTATTCATTTTCCCTTCTATCCTGACAAGTGCCCCCGTCCCTGCTGATGAGAAACATCCCCATAACATGATGTTGCCACGACCATGCTTCACAGTAGGGATGGTGTTCTTTGGGTGATGTGCTCTGTTGGATTTGCATCAAACATAACGCTTTGCATTTAGGCCATTTTAGTTTCGTCAGACCACAAAACTTTTTGCCACATGGCTACAGATTTTTTTTTTTTTTGCATACTTCAAACAGGATTCAAGGTGGGCTTTCTTGAGTAATGGTTTCCTTCTTGCCACCCTACCATACAGGCCAGATTTGTGGAGTGCTTGGGATACTGTTGTCACATGCACACTTTGACCAGTCTTGGCCATAAAAGCCTGTAGCTCTTGAAAAGTTGCCATTGGCCTTTTCGTAGCCTCTTTGATCAGTCTCCTTCTTGCTCGGTCATCCAGTTTGGAGGGACGGCCTGATCTAGGCAGGGATGGGGGTGCCATATACCTTCCACTTCTTAATAATCGTCTGGACCGTGCTCCAATGGATATTCAAGGCCTTTGATATTTTTTTATACCCATCCCCTGATCTGTGCCTTTCAACAACTTTGTCCCAGAGTTCTTTTGAAAGCACCTTGGTGTTCATGGTTGAGTCTTTGCTTTGAAATGCACTACCCAGCAGAGGAAACCTCCAGGAACTGCTGAATTTATCCTGAAATCATGTGAATCACTATAATTTAACACAGGTGGAGGCCACTTAACTTGGTGTGTGATTTTGAAGGCGATTGGTTACACCTGAGCTAATTTTGGATACTTATCCAACCAAGCTATTTTTCAGTTTTTTGTGGGGTAGGATGTGTGTCTCTCTCTCTCTCTCTCTCTCTCTCTCTCTCTCTCTCTCTCTCTCTCTCTCTCTCTCTCTCTCTCTCTCTATCTATATATATATATATATATATATATATATATATATATATATATATATATATATATATATATATATATATAATATTTTAAATTCCAGGCTATAAGGCAATAAAAGGTGAAAATTTTGAAAGGGGGTATATACTTTATATATATATATATATATATATATATATATATATATATATATATATATATATATATATATATATATATATATTCTCAAGGTTATTTCAAAGTTTGTATGAACAAATAAGAGACTTCTAGTTAACATTCAGTGATCGCGATGCAAGAAAGCATGCTAATAAAGTTTTAATCCATTTGCAAAAGACACAAGTGTGTAGTTATAACAATTCCTTGCTCAACCAGCAATAAAATATGTATTATTTTAGGAATAAAAATATCCTCAGGGGCATTGCATAAAGTGAATGGCATTAAAAGAATAATTTGTAAAGATGGACATGTGAAAAAGATCTGTAACATTGATATGGGCAGTGATTAAAACAAGACAGCAGTGAAATGGTTAACTGAACGGCTCATAGAAAATAGCTCAGTGTGTGTCTCCTACTAGATACCGTACACACAGAGGTTAAAGTAATGTGGTAAACAACCCTGCAGATATGAAGTCAGTATTTCAAGTATTTACTGAGTTATAAGAATTTGCACTGCAACAGCTTTATAAAATTACTGTTGCAAAAGAGTTAATTTTTCTTGTACAATTAACCTAAAGAATCATAGAAAACAGTTGAGTAAGAAGCAATAAAAGATGAGAAAAGAAAATTTTCTGCCAATTTAGTACATTTTGTGTTTTTATACTGCAATGGCCACTGAAGTAAGCAGGTAATAACAATAAGTTAACTCCAATGTAAAGCTATTTATGGTAATTATGCATGTTTTATTCTAAAGAAATTCCCCCAAAATGTTTACACATATTTGCATTTCATTCAAGTCTTTTCTTCCATTCAGTTGTAGCAACCCACTGGTTTCAAGTGAAGAAAAGTAGCTTTATCCTCTAAAAATGTAATCCTTCAGAGGCATCTAAGGTGATAAAAATCAATGGCCTGAATAGAAAATTGCCTGGGAGGGTTCACAACAGTTTGAAGATGAGAGAACAGATTAAGCAGGGTACTGCTTCAGACACTGTTGTCAAACACTTCAGCCTCACCATATTTGGCAGTGATCTAATAGGAAACCATTTAATTTAGAGGGTCCAGTGTCGATCTTTTGTCACCGGCGATGTCCCATATCAAACTTTCAGGAAACAAAAGCTCAGAAAGCAGGCAATCAATAATAAGATCAGGAGATGTTATCATTGGAAGAACAGGACTAGGGCTGCTTTGTTTGAGGAAGGTTGTTTTAGAGAATGCCTCAGCCTGGGCTGCTTGTCAGTGAGTGACCCTAATGTACACAGCATGATTGAATGAGCAGAGATAAAGTCTACAGAAAATGTGACAAGTGGAAAGGAAAACACAAATTAAAAAAACATTTAAGAAAATGTGTTACACTATGTGTGGTCACAATGGCCGGTGATCCTTCATTCACCTTGGTGTGAAAAGAGCAATACTCTGTAAGAATGTGAAGTTTTGAGTCGGGAGAAAAAAAAAATCACACAGGGGCTGAAGTAATAAAAATATGATAAAAGGCCTTATGTCTAAAAAAAATATATATATATATATATATATATATATATATATATATATATATATATATATATATATATATATATATATATATATATGCATGCAAGCACACATCGAGGCATACCAAGAATGTGCGTTCGAAGATTTAATATAAAGGTTTCTGTTTCATGTTACTTCCTTTCTGATTCTCAGTAGCTAAGCTGATTTGAAAATCCTGGTGGTCTATGATGGCTTAAATTTAAAACACCATCTATTAACTCAACAACACTTGAGTAAAAATAAAGCATTGCATCTTGCAGCTTTTTATATTCTGCAGTAAGTAGCTTCACATTTAAGTTGCTATTTTTACGTTTACCTTACTGTCTTAAGATGTCATGTGCTTGCATTTGGAAGTCTCAAGACATGAATAAAATCAATCAATGAAACATACATGACATATTAAGCCATTTGATATGTACAAATAAAACAGCTTTTGTCTAAGTAAACAACCTAATATTTTTTGCATTATATTATTACTCATATATCTGTTATGAATTGTCGATGTGGCTTCATGCTTAGTGTACCGAAGTCCGAAGAGGACTAAAATAATTTCTGCCCAGGGCAATGACCTTGGTGGCCTTTTTTTGTACACCACAGCACCAAAGGATACCACAAGAGGTGGGCCCACTGTAGTTAACGAGATTCCTTACCACAAACAATGATCTAGGATAAAACTAAAAGAATTCTGATAAGGATATTAAGCTCACACTGAGAACAAGGGAGGTGCACTGCTAAGATCAGTTGCAGATATTAGAAGGCAGTCTTTAATAGTTTTAAATATCTGTCAAAATGCACTTATGAAATAAAGCCTCTTAACTAGCTGAACAGCTGTTGGCACAGAATAAAACAAGATACCTATTTCTTTTTTTTATCACGCACTAACTACAAATGCAAATATTAGTAGAAGTGCAACATCACTTTAAAAGAAAGAGATGACCTATTGAGAAAGTACATGAGTAAATGTGTAGCACTACACCATTTATTACTGATTCCCCCTCAGGCAAATACCTTTCCTGTAAGCCTATGCATGGGAACATTTTGTTTTATTACCTTGTGAGATAAGTTGGAAAAAAGGCTCTTCAGTACCTGGGGAATTAAAATATTCAGCCTTGTCATATCAGTGACTGTTCTCAGTTTCATGCAGGGCACATAATTATAACAGTGTTTTAAATTGAGCCTAGAAGAAAGATGGGTTCAAGTGCAAATTAATTTCAGATTACCACAACAAAGGCAATCAAATCTCAACAAGCTTGCCAGTAAAATGCCTTCCGAAGGTCCCAAGGTCCCATCTCAACCCTCAATTCAACTAAAAACAAAGCCTTTCAGCTTAAATTAGACTAATGATCTAACAGAGCTCGGCTGTCTACCTGTTATAGTAGTTTTCTAATCTCCCTCCCTCCCCCCCTCCCTTTAGAAATAGAATCCATAATAGTCATATAGCAGCTGCAATGGTCTTTAGAAGTTTCCCTTTGCAATACTTTTTATTAAACCTGCTTTAACTGCCACATATTGGAATACCAAAAAAAAAGACAAAAGAAAGAAAGAGGAAAAGGTGGCACAGAAAGGTTAGTTTTTAGTATCTGCAAAGTGACAAAATAAACAGTGGGCAAGTCCAGCAAGGCCTGCATAACATCAATTTGTATTATTCAGAGGAAACTATCAGGCCAAACTGATACTGCTTAGTCTGGCATTCATCTCTACCCCCTCCCAACACACATCACAACCCCCAAGCACTGCCTTCCACCCCCTTCCATCTTATAAGACATGAATCAAAACCCAAATAGTGCGGCTCACCTCCTGCAACCATCTATCAGCACAGCTTTTATAGAAATCCAGCATCTCACTCTGGTCCTATGGGAACCTGTTGTGGATGGAAGGGAATAGAGTGCTGAAAAAAAATCAAGTCAAGCCTCATTACCTCCTCATTACCTTTGCAAAACGAAAGAGAGATGCTTTTTTTTTTCTATCGGAGGAATGAAAGGCCATGGGAATCTCAATGAGAGCCCCCTTTCCTGTTAGTGCACATCCATGCATGGAGCTCAGCCACACTGGGGATTAAAGTTTTATTTCCATTTCAGTAACACAATCATCCGATCATTAAAGCTTTTTTAAGGTAAATTTGCTATTACTTACTGTCGCCTGAATCAATTATGAGTCCCCTCTAAACAGCAAGTGGCAAGTTGTATAAACCTGTCATGTTATATTACAGCAATGGAAAATACCGCCTTTTGAAGTTAGGTCTCACCTTTCTTTTTAATGTGGGTTGATTTTAATAGTGCTTATTTTTTTCCTCAAATTACTTTCCATTCTGTTTTTTTTTTCCTGTATGCCATAGGGAGCAAGGTGGAAAACTTCAAACTTGCATTCAATCACAGAAAAGCAATCTTTTTCAAAACTCCAGTACTATGGGACATTGGAGTCAGGTGTTTAGGACTGTGTTTTTGCTTTTTTTTTTTGCAGTGGTCAACTATACCAGTGATTTTTTTACCCATTTTCCAAAATGGGAACTACATACTAGGGATGTAGATCGGACCCTGAAAATATGGTCCAATATCCAGTCCCCTTTGAGTATTGAAAATACCAGTATGAATTTGTACATCAGCGAAGACTCCTGAGATGTGACACTAGTACACTCACACATGTTTCCCATTTGCAGTGCAGTAACCGTTACACTGAACTTTTAAAGAATGTAGTCAGAAAATGGCAGAAATAAAATATTATGCAAACATTTCTTTTAGGACGCTTTGCTGGTGTTGCTAACTATTTCATTTTTTTGTATTCTTAACAATAATTTGTAATTCAAAAAAGACATAGTTTATACTAAGAATGTACAGTATGCTTCTACTAGTGTTCTTGCAAAGAGATATTTAACTTTCAGTTACCAAATATACTGACAACAATCAATTTTGAAAGAGACATTTTATATTTATTGCTTATTTGACAGGGCTATCACTGTTTTGGTCCAAAAGGGCTGGTCAGAGGAAACAAAACAAAACAAAAAAAAAACTAAATTGCTTTCTTATCAAGTGTGTGCTTAATCTGCTTGTAAAACCAAATTGAATGGGGGTGACAGTAAACCTAGGTCTAGTGTATGCTGTACTGTATGTATGTTATGCTGATTTGTTTTGTTTTAGTCATTAAATTAGTTGCAATGGAGGGATTTAGTCATACATTGTCTTTAAAATGCAGTATGCAAAAACACAAAAACTTCTTGTTAAATGATTTTTTTTTTATATTCATTGGCTTTTCATTGTTGTTATTGTAGAGCTCTTAAAGTTAATTCTCATGGTCTAGCAATATAATATGCATGTGCATATTTTTCACACTCCAACCAGTAGCTCGATTACTGTGTGAATAATAATATATAAGACAGACTGGCCCTTTGACCCTGACTTAAATTTGGATCATACCACTCATGGAGTCCGGTCCAGAAAATGTAGAGATTTTCTACAGAATATTATCAATAAGAGACTAAAAACACACATAAGGTACCTATACTACAAATTATAAAGAACAAATTCGTTAGATGTATTTGTTAAGACAAAAACTGAATAAAATATAGTTCAGAATTTACATTTTTATAAACAGAATCTGTAAAATAAATCAGTTAAATAGTGAATATATTTACTCTGTATTTTTGGTCCATTCTTTGTAATCTTTGGCAGTTTATTTCCATATCATGCAGAATTCTGAATATAGAGTAGGAAAACAGTTTTGAGATATAAGATATAGTTAGAAACCCCCAAAGGTGGCAAGTGTTTTTGTTTACCGTCATCCTCATTGTGAAATAACAGAAAAATAATCCTCAAAAAATAAAGCATAGAAAACTAGAAATGTGAGTTTACTCTAAGTGGTATGACATATCCGACTGAATGGTTTGCAAACATTAAGTAAATTTGAAATATGAAAAGGATTCTTTCATTGACACGTTTATGTTCATCAACCACCTGTGACTGGCTATGTTTACAATTACTTTGGCAGCCAGAGTGGAATGTTCTTTTTCTCAAATTCTTATTTCATCATATAATAATCGTACTACAACGTTCTACATTTTGGAGATTCACCTGTACAGGGTAAGTCAGTACCAGTCTGGTCAAATAACATCGTTTCATGGATCAAATTTCGTCAGATTCCAAAAAATAAAATAATCGTCTTACTGAGAAGGAAATATATTTATTTATCTCTTGTAATCCCTTTGCAAATGTGTTAATAAATAATTATCACACAACTTCAAAAAAAAAAAAAAAAAAAAACCCAATAAAACATTAAATAAATAAATAAATAAATAAATAAATAAATAAATAAAAGCCAACCATGGAAGGGGCAGAGAGCTACGCCAGTGCTTCTCCCACAATTGTAAAAAACATTCTAGTTATATGTTTTTATATTAATTTGTAAATAAAATTTAAAATGTTAGTCAAGATATACACTCAATAGGCTGTCGCTGATATTGTTAAACAATAAAATCTCCATAGAAAGCCATGCTTTCGATGTAGCTTAGTCAATAAAGCCTTTGCTTGTGGTTTGTAAGATTATAGCATCAAATCCCACTGATGAAAAATATTTTAATACAAGGTACACTCTTATAATTATAGTAGTTATAACTTTTCTTTAAAAATGTAATTGTTTGAAGTTAAGTATTGTTTATCTTTTACCAGAAATATTTTGGTTTAACTTGAGATTTATTTTATAGTGATGCTATTGATACCGATGGTCTTATTGCTGAGTAAGGATGGGTAACTACATGAAACATATATTGATACAGTAGTCTCTGTGTATAGGAACACCTCCTAAGAGAACCTTCACCTAAGAGAATACCCTTGTGATGAAACTGATTTTTCCCATTGTAAACACTCAGCCTAAAGGAACAGGAACTTTGCTTAACACTGGAACCGCCGAGACTTTGGACTACATACAACCAAAATGTGCGGCTCCATTTTAAAACGGCTTCGATATGAAAATGAAAAACAAACTATCGGGTACAACTTAATATTTTTATTTATGAACATGCATAACATTTTCAGTGCAGAAACACCTTATTTACATTGAAAAATAAACTTTTCTTATTTTTTTCAAAAAGAGCACATAAACGTAGGCATGAAAAACTGTAACAAAATACTTTACACAATACAAAACTGTGTAAACAAGTGTAGAAAGATGTATGCACATATAAAACTATAAAACATAAACAACTAGTTATAAAAATAGCATAAAACAAAAATATAACATAACTTATGCAATGTGAAAGTGCTTTGAGTGAAACAAAATTCAAGGGCTGTCTGTCTGTTCAGAGTTTTATTACTTTTCTAAGTACAATCTACACAGAAAACACGCTTTTCAACAGTACCAGTGCACTTGCCACAGACTGCCTTTTCACAATGGGTGCATACATCAAAAGTTTTTTTTTTTTAATTGTATTTAGCAACCTGGCGTTGTTTTTTTATTCTGTGTGCACGTGGGAGCAGCACTGGTTAAAAGTTGAGGGACATTTGACAGCCAGCTTTCGTGCCTCTTATCAAAATGTTTCTGCTGTAGCTCCAGGGCTAGTTGCAAAACATCCCTTCGAGTGATTGTGTTGCCGGTGCACTCCTTGTATAAAACAAAAGCCAGGTCCAAAACATTATAAAAAACAGCCACAGGCCACCTGCGAGAACCACCTTTGACAGAATACAGCCGTGCCATTGATCCAGTATATCCATAATGTTGTGTTGTAAAATGCAACGGTTTCTGGGCATTGCGTTGTAAAATGCAACAGTCTCTGGGTTTCATTTAGCATAAGTCCTAATGGTCACTGATTTGTGCAGAAAGCTTAGAATAAGCAATGTTTTTTGTTTTTTTTTTTTACACCTGTACACACTCAGGGTGGCACAGTCCTTCTGCCTGAGGAGTGTAGTGGAGTGCAGGGGGGCTCGCAAAGCTTGAGCTGTTGGTGGTAACTCTATTCAGAGGACAGGCAGATGAAAAAAAAAGGAGTGTAGTGATATCACACTGTATTATGATTCAATGTGTATATTTTGTGACAACTGCTAATAATAATAATATGATATGTGACTTTCATTAGTGTTTAGCACTCAACAGGAGTATATAATATTTTCTTTCACAATGACTTTGATTTTATTACAAAGCCCAAACTAAATTGTCAGCTATACTGTATTGATTTCAATATGCCTCATTAACTGCAGGTCTGGCATTTGAAGAAGCAAGTGCTTATAACTTATGCATTTTTATGATTCTGCAGCTGAAACACAATATGGGTATTTAATTCAAATATTTAGTAACACTTAAGAAGGGCCATGCACGAGATATTCACATATACAGAGATATTTAAATTTGAATTGCAAAAGCTGTTCAAAAAGCATCTAAGGCAGTGGTAGTGTTAAAAGAACACCTTTTTGGCACTGCTAGTGATTCGTTCACAACTGATACAGTACTGTTTTGTAACCTGATAACTAATCATCAAACTTAAATTCAAATGGTTTATTCAGTCTTTTCAAATGTGACTTGTTATCACAAGAGTGTCTTGAGGCACACTGATTGGTTTATTAAATCTTTCCAGAACCCCTGTCATATCATTGCCTCACTTGTATTCTGATTTCCACAAGTGCACCCCCTCACTACAATATGGCATGTAAACAAACGACAAAATGTGCTGCTGTTTCTCTTGCTACAAAAAGTTGTAAATTGTCCAATCTCCTGAAAAAAAACCTGAATCAGACACAAGTCGTAGAGCAATTTGGTGTTTTAGTATTCTGGTGAGTTGCTTCACCAGTCTGTTAAATAATTTTATGCATGTTGAATTTTGCTCCTCTACAGGTATTCGTAATTACTAAATCAATCAATCAATCAATCTTTATTTTATATAGCGCCTTTCATAGTGGCCCACCATCACAAAGTACTTTAAAAGGTGCAGTAACAACAAGAAAATCCATAATACTTTAAATACAGAGAAATGCATAATATATACAGTAAAAAAATGCATAATACATGATAATAGCAGTTTCCAAGGATCATGGCAGCTATACTGAAATTCTTAAGTTGAGTTTTAGATCCTACTAGAAGGAGTTTGGATTTGCTAGTTTTTAGCTGAAGAAAGTTGGCAGATATTGTCAGCACAGGAATGAAACATGAGGCAGTGTTGGCGGGTGAGGTGACCCAAAGGAAGCATGTAGATATTGAAGAGAAGAGGCCCAAGAACAGATTCTTGGGGGACACCACAAGTGACTGGGTTTGCGACACCACTGCATCCAGCATAGAGAACAGACTGCATGCATCTGGAGAGGTAAGAGAACATCCAGGACAGACAGGCTCAAGAGAGCCCAGCATAGTTCTGAAAGCAGTCAAGAAGAATGCCATGATCTATGGTGTCAAAAGCGGCTGTTAGGTCAAGGTGGACAAGCACCAGCATCAGGATTAAGCAGGAGATCATTCACAACCCCTAGCAAAGCAGTTTCAGTACTGTGATGCCTCCGGAAGCCACAATGTAGAGATTCAAGCGGATTGTTACCCATGAGATGTTTAATCAGCTGACTAGCTACAGCCCTTTCGAGAGTTTTAGTGAGAAAAGGGAGATTGGAGATGGGATGGAAATGAGATAAGTCAGCAAGAAAAAGGAGAAATCATGACAGGTAAGAGAGGAGGATGAACGGGAGATGGATCTGTCAGTGGCTGGATGTAGGATTTGGTCATTGGGTTTACCGCGTCCCATAGTTATGATTTCAGAGAGGTACTTCACCCAGGCCGCGAAGAGTGCACACCTGTAGCTCGCGAGATGGCTGATCCAGATCTCTCTCTGAACCGTTGGTCCACATGACCTCCACTTGCACTCAAGCTTGTGGCAGGCAGGCATAAGAACTCGAAGTTCGAGGGTGTACCATGGGCAGTTTTGATCTTTCTTGATGGTTCTGGTTGTAAGCGGGGCAACAGTGTTGATGATATGAGTAAGGGTGACATTGTAGACGGTCACCGCATCGTCAACTGAGGACGGGAGAGTACCGGGAGAGTACCAGTTAGAGGGGATAAAGAGACATTCTGAGAGTTTCAGAGGGTTCAGCAGATTCTTGGGATGGAAGAAGATATCAGTATCAGTAGTAGAGGAAGGAGCAGGGAGATAAATATTAGCAGTGATTAAATAGTCAGAGAGAGATATCTGAGACAAAGAGATTGGAGATATCAAGACCCCTGGTGATGAACAGATCCAGGGTGTGTTCTCGGGTGTGAGTGAGGATGTTTACAGACTGAGAGTCCAAGACAGTTCAGAAGCATGTTGAAGTCGGTCACTAGGGGGGAGGAAGGCAAGTCAACATGAATGTTGAAGTCACCTAGGAGTAGTATTTTGTCAGTAGAGGTGCAGACGAGGGAGAGGAATTCTGAAAACTCTGCAATAAAAGCAGAGTTGTTCTTAGGTGGACGGTAGATAACGGCAAGGGTGAGGGACATGAGGGGAGCTTGAGGGTGAGATGCTCAATTGATGAAAAGGCAGGCAAAGAAAGAACTGAGGAAGTGAGCACATAATTTGCAATAACAGCAGTGCCCCTGACTTGGCCAGTGAGGCAAGGTTTGTCCAAGAGGGAATAGCCCTTTGGTCTGGCTAGATGTAGCAAGTGCATTTCATTTACAGAGTGCCAGGTTTCAGCTAGACAATCTCAAGATTGGTATCAGTTATAAGTTTGCTGAGTAGCAGAGATGTGTTAGTCAGGGAATGACAATTTGTAGCAGGCAGCGTAGGGAGTGGAGTTAGTAAAGGCATGGCCCAAAAAGCTGTAAAACTAAACATCAAACTTAAATAAAAGCTAAATCCATAATTTCATGAAAACTTGTGCTATATCATAGCATAGCATTTGTACTGTAATACTGAAATATTATGAAGGTCAAACTAGTATTCATTTTGTAATGGATTCCTGTTATTTAACACTAGAACCACCACGGCAGTCATTTTGATGTTTTTCTCTTTTCAAATTTAAATTACTCTGCATGTGTAAAAGATATGCAGTTGTCTGTTCTTGACTTTGCCTAAATACATGTATTAAATACCCTGATGGCGATTGAAAGGCAGGATTGCAAAAAATAAACAAACCAAAAAAAAAAAACATTGAACCACCAGAGCAGTCATTTTGAATGCATTTTACAATGTATGTTTTTATTTTGAAATAACCTATAATGTTCTTTCTATATATATGACAGCTTGTTACAGTAATGAGATTTAAACAGTAATTTAAGCTGTAAATAAATATGCAAAGAAATAACCATTTATAATGACACTACGCAGATTCCAAAATAGGTTTTATTGGAAATAGTAAAACTTTAACACACGTTGGGGCTGATGAAAGGATAGGCATAGTGTAAACAATTGTGGCTGCAAAATTCAAATTGCCTAGCGGCCAGGCAATTATTTTGCATTGTGGCCTATTTAAACTTAACAGCAATGCAAATTACTCAACATGGACAAATAATGAGCTGCAATCATGATAATGAGGGTCGCAATGAGCACCGCCTGTGCATCGGGGTATTTAGCATCGCCACACTTGCCCAGAGGTGAGGTGAGTTAGGAGTACAGAGAGCAATAGGAGCTGTTTGAGATTTGTGGAGCACAAAAATTAAACCAAACAAAAAACATGTCAGAGAAAGGGCAGCAAAGTCCTCTGGACACACACAAAAGAAAAGTTGTTTTTGTTGTTGTTGTTATGGTGAGTTCTACGACACATTCGCTTGACACATCACGTCCAGTGTGTAGAAAAAAAAATTGTAACTACAGTAAAGCATTAGGCTACGCATTGCCTGGCCATGTTATTGTGTGCATTTCTACCCTTGTGGCCTTAATTGATCATTTCAGCTTACATAACCCCCTTACTGACTAAATATCTTGGCAATGTTAAATAGAGCAAAATATGTATATTATGTATTAATTATTATTAATAGGCAAATATTTCAATCACAAGGCCATCTTACAAGGGAATATGTACCCCAAAATATTGTAATGACCCGTGCCCTTGATGATAAAGCAGAAGACGGAGAGCATTGCCAAGTGCATTTAATAATCAATTTATTAATCAAAATAACAGGGTCCCTGTTCTGGCCAAGACCACACCACAAAAACAATAAAAAGACTCTAGCTCCTTCCATCACTGACTGACCCATGCTTTCACTTTCTCTCACTCTCGCTCTCCCTCAGGCTTTCGCACATCATTCCCAGGCTTCAGTCTCTCAGGCCCAATCTAACTGGCTATCTCTCACTTGAATTCTGATTGCTTGGTTCCTCCAGATGTTCAGTGCTCAAACCTTTCACCCCCTCCCCCCTCTCTAGCGCAGGTGGTTCTAACCCCCCCCCTGCTGCTCCCGCCCACTCCACCTGGCCCGACCAACTGGATCCATCCATCAGTCCTCTCCCCATTCTAAGTGATGTTGTGGCACCCTAACAATACATGCAACACATACACAGGACAAGACAGATGAGACAAACAACGGGACAACATACAAGTCCAGCGGACACAGAAAGGTGCCCGGGTTGCTACAATATAATCAATCTTCTTGTAATGCAGATGGGAGTGGACTTAAAGAGCTGCAGAGCTGTGTGGCATACGCAAACGAAAAAACAGACCGAGAATGAGTGTTCGACCTAGGGCTTAAATAGGGCAGTTAATTAATAGATTGGCTTAATTAACGAGGGAGAAGCCCCTGCACCTGCTCTCCAAACAACACCCAATGGTTGCAATAAATGCAAAATTAGCCAACTTTTTTCTCAACCTCAGGAGCACATCTGAAATTTACAACACTGTTTCAGAATGGTAGTTTAGTGTTTCGAAAAGACTGGAGATTGGTCATTCAGCATCCTGAATTACAGCACAGCCAGGGACATGCAGCAATTTACCATTTTCGTTGTCCCAAACCCTCCTGGTGTTTGGAATTGGCTAAACACGTTGTCATGATGGAGACATCTGTGGTCAAGGTCAACAGGGTTTACCCAGCTACCCTGGCGAGTGCTTCTGCTCAACTGCTCCTTAACACTTCGGTGGACTGAACCCTTTTGTATATAGCACAATATGCTTCAGTGTTTGTGATTTTGAAAAATATATCCTTCATCCCCCATTCTGTAGAAGGTGATTCTTATTTTATCATATTTATTTGTTATTTCCGTGGTTATTCCTGAGCTCTGTTGCAAATATGAGGGCTTTGCACCATAAAGGGAATCCACTGTTTAACTGATATATTTTCTAGTGTGGACAGCTGAACTGAATTGCCAACGACATTGCAAGCACCAAAACAGGATTATTCACACCCAGTTCAATGAAAAGCTTTCAATGCACATTTTAATCTCTTATGGGTCATTGGATAATCACACCACCCAACTACTGTTTCATGATCAGTACCATATGCCACATGCCACTTTTTTTTTTTCAAACAAATTACAAATAGTACCCACTTGGTTACCATCTATGCTATACTAATAATTTACTTTTTTGGGACTAAAAATGTATTTAGATGTCTGAATTAAGGGTATATATAATTACTTCATTTAACAGAATGCAACTGATGACATGGTTAAATTCACAGTTCCAAAGCTTCTTGCAGACTAGTCAATGCCTGGTTTTTAGTTCACTCAACTGCATAATTACTACTTGTGTACATGTGTCTGTAACCTTGTGATAGAGAACATAGCTTATTTTATATACATATATACATATACATACACACACACACACACACACATATATATATATATATATATATATATATATATATATATATATATATATATATATATATATATATATATATATATACACTCTATGTAATGTAAAAAACAAAATGTTACCACAGATCCTGAAATAATTACTTCATCATGCAACACTGAACTTTTTTTTCTAGTTGTTGATAAACTGCCCTCAGCTTTTCATATTCATGTCAGGAGCTATCTTAGAGCAAATGAAGAAAACAGTGATTAATGAATTGTCCGGTGCTAGTCAACTTCCAAGATAACAACGCTATGAATAATAAATGGGTAGTTAAAATTCTGGAAAAAAAATGATGTGAGCAGCAATTCTTTTAATCAAAATAATCTTGCACTGATCATGAATTAAAGTGTTACTTAGTATTCAGTGTGGGTAGAGAAGTTACATAGACTACTCATGCTGGGCCTTGTTTGGCTGACTCTTTTCCTTCTGATCCGTTCTTGGATAGGCAGGAAAAAGACGTTCCCTGCTGTACTGTGTAATAAGAGCTACTGTACAGATATCACCCTGAGCCCTGAGCTGAAAGCAAAAGGAAATTGGAATGCCCAAAGAAGCCTTGTGGTAATTAATCATCATACCATGAAGCCTGTCAAAACACTTTTCCAGCACTGATATTGCTGTCAATTACAGCTCATATTCAGCCATCTGTAATTGTTTAAAATATCACATAGTACCAGGATCCACACATTTTACACTTATGCTTGTTTTATGGTTTTTTGTTCTTATGTTTGTAAAGATTTTACAGGTGAACATTGGCAGGAGGTCTGTGTGTGGGATCATGATTAAGGGAACATACACTCTTCTTCATCTTGGTCCTGAATATACAGTATGTTTTCAGAAAAGAAGACAGCATATTTATTTTAATCATGATTATTATTAGTAGTTGTAGTCATTGAGTAGTAGTATGCAGTAGAATGTCTAATCACAAATATATTTATACATATACATACTGTATATACATTTATGTATTTTTATAACAAATACAAATTACTTTTTTTTTTTTTACCTGAACTGTAAAATCCTGGCAGAATGATCAGATGAACCACACAAAATACCCTCTTTTGTAAACAGGTTTTGCAGTACTACCTAAGAGTTAGTACAAAAACAGATACAATTCACTGTGTCAAATATAAAGCTGAAAATTACTCGCTGTCTGGGTTACTTTAAATCTACCTATTAAAAAAAATATAACCACTATTAATAGAGCAAGCTTGTGAATTGTGAAATAGTTTTAAATGCATTCATATTCTGAAAAATGTGAACAATATAAAGCTCTGCAGACCCAATGACCTGCCCAAGTCTCTGTGGATTAATGTGGAGACTGTGCGATTGGAAAGTATTACAGCAACCTTATTAGCATAATGATTTTCTCCTCCTCTAACTCTGTGTTGTTAGCCATAAGCTCCCAGAGGTCCTTGAGTAGTTTAAGCTTGTTAATAATCATTATGCATGTGCAGTGAAGTGGGTAAAAAGAATAATTAACTCACCTGAGCCAAACTAAATTAACCCTTTTTTTGTTTTTGTTATCCTCCATTTTTCAAGACAATGGCCCTCAGGGACCCATTAAAACAGTTTATTAAATGTTAAAATGTTGGCATCCCTGCTCTATTTACATCTGGTAATGAAAGTGGCGATGTGCATTTATAGGACTTAACAAGCATGCCTGCTTTCAAAGTAATTAAAGAACCTTATCGCTTTCCAGGGATACTAATGTGTAGTCCCAAGTGATTATATGAAATACTGCTCACCTAAGTTGCTGTCAGTTTGGTAAATTATTAAACATAATCTATTTAAATCACCTTTTCTAAATAGAGAAATGTTCCATTTAAATGTACACCCTGGTTTCAGTTGAAAATTCTTTATTTTCATTACATTTGTAATTATGTCATTTATGATTAACTTGGACAGCAGAAAATGCCCACATCAAGATGCTTTACTTCCTTATATAAAATGTGACCTGGTTGAATTTTCCAGGTCTTTTTTTATCATTGCAGGACTCCATTAAGGATGAATAAACTAAGATCTTCTAAACCCGAGCTACTCGCAGAGCTAAGCGGTTCTGAAAAGATTATGCACAGATCAAAAAGCTTGGCACAGCCCTCTTAAAATAGCTTTAGAGGGTAAAAAATGTTCTTGTGCTATTACAGAGGTGCCCTTGTGTTCAGGAAGATGTAAAATGTCAGATAGATGAATGTATCTGAATTTAGAAGTTTAAAGTGGATAGAAACGAAAAAGGTAATTTTACGTTTTAAATACAGCCGAACCAGTAAAAAAGATAAAGAACATACATCTTCTCTTATAAACACATACACATAAAAAGAACATTTTGTACATACTGTGCATGTAAAAATGATGGCTTTTAAAGAGAGGAAAACTTAAACATACTAATAATTTTCCAGTTTTACAGCATTCAAAATAAGTCATTGGAATTTGAGCAATAAAAAGGTGTAGTTTTTTTTTTTAATTAAATCAAATGTCTATCTTTAAAACCTTGTCATGAAAAAGCTTTTCACTGTTTTTATTTTTCTGTGTCACCTACAAAATAAAATCCCTCTTTTCTGGCTTTTTATAATCCTGGTCTCGTAATGGAATGTGAAACAAGCAATGTGATTAGTCGAACAAGGTTCTAGCTGTTTATATATTGGATGGAACCTTGTCACATATTTTAAATCACTGCGCTGCCTCACAGAATTTAAAATAAGGGGTGGGGCTTGGCTGGAGATACAGTACTGAGTGTCCTTTTGTCAATCAATGCCTTTTAAACCTGTTTTACTCTGAAAAAAAATAAAAATAAACAGTGAGTGTAAAATAACAGCACATGTGAAAATTAATTGAACCTGACAACCCTGACAAGTGTTGAATAAATGGACTGCAAAGGGTTAAACATGATTTATGTTTTTTTTTCTTCTTCAAATCCACTGTTTTACCTGGATTATAAATGCAATAAAGCCTGGCTGGGTGTCCATTTTCATCGACTTTTCATTAAATTATTCTTTAGGTTCATTTACTTTCAGCTGATGTGAATAAGGACGGAAGGGTACATAAAAAGCCAGCTGATCACTATGTGCTAAATAGATCTCCAAAATCTACTCAGCACATCTTTGAAGGCCTGATGGATCAATATAATTGGAAGGAAATTCATTAATCAGATTTTGAGTAATTGTGGTAGAGAAACTTCCAAAATGGTTTCAGACGGCCATTATTGGCTAGGTCACAAAGCCAAGGTCACTTAACAAGTTTGCCATTGGTGGTTGTTATGCCTTCCACAACTCAAGTCAATATAGTAAATAGTCTCAGAGATACACAAACCAATACATCAAGCATCAATGAGATAATTATAGATGGATTATTGCTTTCTAGTAACCCTCTTATTAATTGTTACTTACCTGTGCTGATTAATTTCCTGTAAGCAGCTGGCTACTTCTTGGACTGCTGCAGATTGGTTCATAATTGTATACTTAACTGTGTATACCATACATGAGTAATGTCTCAACAAGCTTTACAATCACCATTAGGTGGGTGACTCTGGGAAGAGCCACCACTTGCTACACTATAGCACCTAGTGTTCATTGGATGATTGCCATCTAACTTCTGGCCATGCCTAACCTTGCTAAGAACCTGAGAACTTATGGGAATGGTCTTTAGGTTGTTAATAGATAGAGTATAGGTAACAGGGTCAAATGTAATTTATAATTGGACTGTATCACTTTTTGTCGACTTCCTAATTCAGCTCCCATTATAAAAGCCTTGATTAAATACTAATGGAATTATTTAGATTGTTACACACCTCAATATTAAAATCCCAAGTTTTAGTGAAACCCCCTAGATGGTGTAGTCAGCAGTTTCATCAGTTTCTAGTCCGTCCGTCCGTCCCCCATTTACATTTCTATTCATCCATTCCATAATTGACAATGTTTTCCGATGTATACGTTTCTGTAAATACTTGAAAATGAAAACGCATGTTACAATATACAAAACAAAACATAAGGAGTATCAAAGCAATGTTCAAGAAAATTGAAAATTGTCTCTAAATCTTGGATTCCTCAAAATAGCCACCCTTTGCCTTAATAACAGCCTCACAAACACCAGGCATTCGGTTAACAAGTTTCAGCAGAAAATCACCTGACATGTCTTCGCAGGTCTTCTGCAGCAATTCCCAGAGATGTAGGGCACTTGTGGGTAGTTTTGCTTTGACTCTTCTGTCCAGTTCATCCCATACAAATTATATGGGATTGAGGTCTGGAGACTGGGCAGACCAGGTCATTAGACTGAGTTGTCCTTCACTTTCCTTCTTCACCAGACAACTTGTACAACTTTGAGGTGTGTTTCTGGTCATTATCTTGCTGAAGAATGAAAGACTGCCCAACTAGCCGTAATCCAGATGGAATGGCATGCCTCTGAAGTATGCTATGATAGCCATGCTGGTTGAGCTTGCTATGGACTTGGTAAAGATCACCAACTCTGTCACCAGTAAAGCAACTCCAGACCATGACACTGCCTCCTTCATACTTGACAGTGGGAACCACACATGAGGAACTCATGCGCTCACACTCTGCATCTTACAAATACTTGCTGGCTGGACCCAAATATTTCAAATTTTGACTCTTCGGTACATAAGACCGACTTCCACTCCTCAAACGTCCAGTTTCTCTGTTGTTTGGCCCAGGCAAGTCTCTTCCTCTTATTCTGCACTCTTAACAATGGTTTCTTTGCAGCAATTCTTCCAGTTAGGCCAGCTAAACGCAATCTCCTCTGAAGAGTTGATGTTGTAACATCTGTACTTCTAGTAGCATTTAGCTGAGCTTGTATTTCAGGGGCAGTTAATTGCCGGTTTCGAAGACTTGTGTCTCAAATTAACTTGTTCTCTGATTCTGAGGTCACCCTTGGCCTGCCTGACCTCGTTCAGTCCTCGTGAGTGCCAGTTTCTTCAAATCATTTGGTGGTCTTGGCCACCGCAGTTACAGACACTTGCAAAGTTCTTGCGATTTGTCTTAAAGATTGACCTTCATTTTTTTCTTTGCTTAACTTAGCTTATTTTGCCATTTTCTGCTCCCTTACATTCAGGAATGACAAACTTGTGCCTATGCTACCTATATTTATAGAAATCATGGACCCTCACCTGTTAACAATAATTGGTGACAAAAGGTTAATTAGGTAACATGCTAGTTAACTTAGAGAAACATCTAACAAAGTCACTTTTATACTTAGGCCAGTGTTCTAACACTGTGTTATACACATTTCAGACTTTTAACTGACTTGGGCTTCAGACTGAAATCCCCTTGCTTTGGGTGACCATTTCATTGAAATTGACAAGATTTACATTTTCATTTAAAAATTTAATTTTTGAATGAAATTCACTTATGATTATCAGCTTATATAAGTACACATATCATATAATGAAATATTAAGTGTTTATAGAGAAGTTTATACAGTTAAAAGCATAGATAATCATGAAAAACCTGGTTTCAAGCAGGTGTTCTCAAACCTTTGACTGGTACTATATATATATATATATATATATATATATATATATATATATATATATATATATATATATATATATATATATATATCAGTCACCTAGTATTCCAGGTGTTTAAATCAGTCACCTAGTATTCCAGGTGTTTATGTTTTTACAAATTAAAAACCCACAGACATATGAAAAACAGTCATGTTCTCACAGTATCAAAGTAGTGTTTCCTTATTACTTGCCGTAAAATTTGTTTCCTGACAGGTTAGCAGACTGAGTTTCCTACTTTAAAGTTTTGTAACTCCCTATTGAGCAACAAGAAAGCAGACATGTGTAAGTAGTACATTTGGATATGCTGATCTCCAGCATGGATAAAAGGATAAAAAACAAAACAGCCATAAAAGACGGGAAATAAACAATTCCATATTTCTTATATTTTAACATATACTGTATGAAAATGACAGGATATAGTATCCAAACAATTTATATAGGGTGCTCAGCTGCTGCCATAAAAACTGTTCATGGTTATATTATAAAGCTGTCTTTACTCTCTTAGGGCCACAACACCAAGAGCAAATGTCAAAATCATTGCGGTAGTGCGGCAAATGAGTGGTTTGTCCCAAAAGAGTGATTTTTAAAAAATTGAGCGCCTGGTAGTCTTTGTGCTATGCCAATTACTGCAGAGTGCGAGGTGAAATCTGATGCCCAATCATGAGTCAGTAACATTCCATTTAAGAGGCTGTTTGCACTGGCACCAGGACACTCAGCATATTCGAGTTGAGAAAAATAATAAGCAGTGCTAGCTCTGTGTTTTTGGTATCCAACATAGAAGAGACACCTTCGCAGCATGAAGTGGAAATTGGCAATTTGCAGACAACTAAAGGAACACTTCACACCACAGGACTGGATATTTTTGCAGGAGGTTGACAATAATACATGGAACAAAACATCTATGAACGCTTCTTTGACTGACATCCAAAGAACTCCACAAGTGTGCCAAAAATGGTTCAACGATGTCCGGCAGGGAAGCAAACACAAATTATCATCTGCTCTCTGGACTGCAGTATCTACAACTGGGGGTCCCTCTGTCATTGCAAATTTCGCCCCCCACTGTAGTTGTAAAAGTGTAACGTGAAAATTAATTATTGTGATTTAAGAGTCAACAGAGCAAAAACTAAAACATATTTTTGTGGTTTTTTTGGTATTTAATCGTAATATTTATACTTGTATTGCTTTTGTTATTTATCTTCTCTGGATGCTTTGCATTACATTGATCTGTGTGTGATTAAATACATAACCTTTACAGTCAATACATGAAATATATAGGTTTACAATGAATACATGAATAAATAAATAAACAACATGCCGATATATATATATATATATATATATATATATCTATATATATATATATATATATATATATAATATATATATATATATATATATAGTAACATATTTTGTGTCTTTATATATAATTATATGATAATATAGTAAGAACCAGATTGATTCATATATATGATATATATTCAGTATATATATATATCGATAGCGCAATATATATATCATATATACACACACATAATATGTATATATTATATAGATACTATATATACATACACCAAACAACACGACACACATATGGGTGGGGTGTGTATATATATATATAATATATATATATATATATATATAATGGTGTGTGTGATTATATATATATATATATATATACAGTGCCGTGAAAAAGTTTTGTTTATTTATTTATTCATGTATTCATTGTAAACCTATATTTTTCATTAAAAAGCGTTCTCAAAAGCGTAAATTATCTATTTCGTTTAATACAGTAAAAGCCTGTGCGATGGGGTTCGCAAGACCACATACAACAATGTGCAAGTAAAATGTTGTAATATGTGAGCACGGGGAATTGCACTTTATTAATTCAGGTGCTGGGATCATTAACAATGAATAGAGCCCAATGTACATGTTTTATTGATGCTGCAATTAAGTTATATCATAAACAAAATAAAAAAAAAAAAAAAAAAAGAAAAAAAAAAAGGGGCACAGCCAAAAATGTTTGTTCTTTAGATTCCATTCAACAGAGGGGGAGGAGGAAGACTAACACCTCTGTCATATCGACAGCCCCACAAGAGAAGAACAAAGAATGAATGAGGCGACAGGTTAACAGTGCCATCAGGCCAGCACAGAGCTCTCCTGCCCAAAGTCCATCAGTGCCACAAAGTATTACAAAGAGTTGGTGACACCTCCTCAATCCCGAAGTTCACTCATTGAGGAGAACAGTGATGCCCTCCAGCCATTACTTCGGCTGCAATAATAAATATGTACAGTGCCGTGAAAAAGTATTTGCCCCCTGTCTGATTTTCTGCATTTTTGCACATTTTTCACATTAAATTTGGTCAGACCTTTTTGTGGATTGTAGTAGTATATAGAGGGAGTCTGAGAGAAAAAATGACACCCAAGTTTGGTGCTTCTTTCATTTGTTTGGTGTGCAAGGTAATCAAAAAATGACACCAAAGTTTGGTGCTTCTTTCATTTGTTTGGTGTGCAAGGTAATCAAACATGCAATCTTCAGGTGTGAAAAAGTTATTGCCCCCCCAGGATTAGATGCCCCCCCCCAGCCCTTGAATAGGCTGCTGAGGGAAGCACGGGGAATTGAACCTCCCGGCCGCAGTGGCCGAAAAGAGGGCCAAAACCCGCACCCCAGCCCCCTGACAGCCAGCCTCGCCGCCCAGTTAACTCAACACAATTAAAGGGATCAATTATGGTCAGCTGTTTGAATACAATCAGCCCTGACTTGGTTAATAATCACCCCTGACTTGGGCCAGCCCTGCCAAATATAAATCTGACTATCTTTGGCCCTTACCATCAGTTGTCAGCACATAGGTTCTAGAGGCACATCATGCCACAAACAAAAGAAATTCCTGAATACCTCCGGAAAAAAAGTTGTTGATGCCTATCAGTCTGGAAAGGGTTACAAAGCCATTTCTAAGGCTCTGGTGCTCCACCAAACCACCATCAGAGCCATATTGTCCAAATGGAGAAAGTTTGGGACAGTAGTAGTGAATCTTCCCAGGAGTGGCCATCCAAATTCTCACCAAGAGCAAGGCATAAAATCGTCCAGGAAGTCACAAAGAACCCCAAAACAACACCCAGGGATCTGCAGGCCTCTCTCGTCTAGGATAAGGTCAGTGTTCACGACTCAACCCTCAGAAAGACTCTGGGCAAAAATGGGATTCATGGCAGAGTAGCAAGGCGGAAACCACTGCTCACTAAGAAGAACATGAATGCTTGTCTCAAGTTTGCCAAAAAGCACCTGGATGATCCTCAATAGTTCTGGAACAATGTTCTATCGACAGATGAGTCAAAATTGGAACTTTTTGGCTAACATGGTTGCAGTTATTGCTGCTAAAGGTGGCGTAACCAGTTATTGAGTCTAAGGGGGCGATTACTTTTTCACATGGGGGGATTGGATGTTGCTTAACTTTTTCTTAATAAATAAATGAAATAAGTATCAATAATTTGTGTTATTTGTTCACTCAGGGTCCCTTTTATCTAATATTAGATTTTGGTTGAAGAGCTGATAACATTCAAAGTCAAAAATATGCAAAAATTCAGAAAATCAGATAGGGGCAAACACTTTTTCGTGTGTGTGTGTGTGTGTGTGTGTGTGTGTGTGTGTGTGTGTGTGTGTGTGTGTGTTTTTATTACGTAAATATGACATTTCAGTTAAAAAAAAAAAAAAAAAAAAACTAAACATCCAGGTTAACATCCAGTCCATCCTTTTTTGTTGATGTGTTATACAAGGAAATCATTTTGATAATATATTTTTTCTGTCAGTATAATTTCAAAGCTCACCTGTGTTATGTGTAAAATACTTTAAAACAATTTGCTTAACACCTTTTTCACAAATTCTTGCTTTTGACTCATGTAAACCATCTTTATCCTGACACAGCACTAAATGTGATAGAAGTAATTGGATTACTTTACCTAGTCACTTCTTGTGTAACAGGTAAAAGGACCCTATCACACAAGAAGGACATGTTTATGTTGTTATTTAGTACTATTGAAGGTAAAATTTCCACACCTTATAACATTATCTTGTGTTAAGTTACAAATGTTGTCTCTGAAAACAACAATGGGTATCAATGCTTTGTTTTGTCTGTGTTTCTTGAGACAGAGGTGCAGAACTATAATCTCGCTTCATGTATTTCAATAAAATAATGGAATCTAGAAAGCAAGGCTAAGGTAAATCTGTTTACTGACCTGTACACATTTACAGCACATTTAAATAAGAACACACAGGGCTCACAGTTCAGGTCTCTGCCTGCACCAAGGGAAAACATTTTAAATGGTAGGTAATGCAAACAAGCCAGCTTCATCAAGTCCCACACTACATTAATCCTTTAAGTTTGCTAATCAAAGGCCAAACTCAGCTGTGTACTTCCATCTCACTTTGATGTTGCGTACAGTGCAAATACTGGACATGAGTCAGCTCAAGAGTTTGAGAATGCATGGACTTTCTTTGAAGTTCAACCATGTCAACATGCCTGCAGACATTAAACAAACACTTTAAATATAAAGCAACATTTTAATTCAAACAGAAAAACAGAGTTTGAGTTGATAAACGGGTTCACACCACGGCTAACTTCTGTTCTTACAAAGGAGGGTCTTCTATTTATAGACAATGTGAGACCAGTTGAAGAGGGTTAACAAACATACAGTGGTCAATGAATGCAATCTTAACACCTGCAATACAAAACTGCTGATCTTTTTCAAAATACCTGCTGTGACATGTTTTAGGGCGTTTCTTTAACACCTATGAATCTTAGATATTATCTGTATTAGCAACAGCCTAATAAAGAAACAAGAAGCATAGACCATTAATAATTATGAATATTAATACATTGTCTGAAATGGCATTTTTCTTTATTTAGAGCATTATGTTGACTATCAGGTTTTCAAGTTCTTATCTTAATTGCCTTATATCAAGGCTCAAAGTTAACGTATATATTTGGTAATATTTTGCTACTCAAAACTCATAATTTGCTACTAGTTTTTTCTATGAGGTATCATTTTTTGATACCTGAAGCTGCAGTGTATATGACCGACCCTGAGTGAACACGCACATAATGTCCGGTATTATTATTATTATTTAAAACACAAACATTATCTTTCAGAAAACGGGAAACAATTACTTATAGAGCTTCCCGATTTGTAGATGACTGAGGTGTGTACCACTCCATATAGATACATGCGAGGCCCACAACGCAAATCATATTGGAGAGTGGAGTACAAATACAGTCAGGAATCACAACATGGATACAATTTCAAGGTTTTAAGTTTATGTTATAGACACAAAGCAAAATGAAAACATTTAATTAACTGTAAAAACTTTGTAATTTTTTTAAGCTAACAGGTAATGACCAAACAGGATATTAAGTTTATTCAGTGTCTATAAAATGCAAATTTAATCTGTCAGGGAGAATGTCGACTCCAGATAACTACAATGTTACCATGATCCAAGTAATAGCGTATTTGTTTTATCAGTACAAATAATAGATGAAACACAATCTTGAGGTCCATTAATGTATCTATCTGTTTTCTTTTTATAATAGATTATCACCACCTTGTCACCTTGTGATATATATATATATATATCTATATATATCTCATATATATTATATATATATATATATATATATACCACGGATTGATATTGAATGTGTGGTCGATTGATTACAGTGTCAAATTAATTGGACAAACCGTGTATAATGACTTGAACACATAAAAAATTTAGAACCCAATTAAAAGTTTTCATCCATGTATACCACCTTGTGATATATATATATATATAACGTGTGCCTAACTATAACTTACACACAAAGTACAGCATTTAAAAATGCAGTGAAAAAGGCAGGGTGCGAGCATACATATTTATGAACGAACCAGACAGAGCAACACGTTGCATGAAACTTTTAAATGTAGCGGTGCAATGCTGGAAGTAGCTTTCATTTTTAAAACAGCTTTGTTGTGGTTGCAACTTTATAATTTATAAGGCATACAATTCATGATTCAATGATAATGTTGCACATGTTCCTTTTTTTTGTATTGCTTTATATGTGTGAATTATTTGTTAGTTACCGAAATCTCAATCAACAACTGAAGACAGGTAAGAGGATAATTTCATACCACTTAATTTGCAATGGTGAAACATAACCTGGTTAACTGTAGTGAAGGCATATTAGATGGCAGATATGGCTGCATTCTTGTAGAACCTATGGATAAACTAAACACATTTCGACAAGGAATTGCATTAGTTCCATTACTTAATTGAGCACAAGGTGGTTTCAATACATATTTTCTGATTTAAATCTAGCTATGTGATAGTTTGGGATAGTCAGTCTATTTAAAAGAGTAGGTAGGTTTTAAATTATTTTTATATATAATTATTAGTCGAATAAACCACTACCGAATAAGACAAAAACTACTTTCCAGGCAGGCAGCAAATCTACTACCTTAAAAAGTTAACTTCTAACCCTGCTTATATGCAAGATTACAGTCAAGTTTTTATAGTGGTTTATAATTATTATAAAGGTGTAGGCAGGGGTTATTTGTAAATGGCTGCTTTTTTAAACACCATATTGGGCAGGCGGGCAGTACTCATTTACTAGGAGTGCCATTTTTTGGAACCGAAAAAAATGTATAAAGTATTTAGCAAGTTATTTTAATATTTTTCCGTGCATACACAGTGGCAGGCTGACTAATCTGATGCACCGAAGCTATGATACTGTTTGTTTAGCGCCCTAGGTTTGGGGCATTTCACTCGTTGAGTTTCAAAAAAACTAGCAACGTCGAATACTAAAGTATATCGGTAATGTACACTTTCATCATTCAATTCGAGAAAGAGAAAACTGGTTTTATGGGGTTCTTTTTTGCACTACATTTTTTAAAATACAGTTTATCATTGCAAATTGTACAATTCCCACATGTCAGACAAAATGATATTGGATCTGGGATCCGGGGCGATCCTGCCCAAGTTAACCCCTGGGTTTAGGAGAAATTTAAACAGCAGCCTGTGTCTAAGCAGATCTGGATCTACTCTCTTTAAATAACACTTTTAAAAAATCAAACATTTATGACATGGAGTGGACCTTGAAGATGTCTGCTGAATAAAAAATAATAATAAATCCCAAACTACAACATGCTAAAGTTTAAGTCAGATTTTTACCTTCTCCCCTTACCTCATGGTTTTAATAAAGTCCAGACAAAGAACTGCTCCCTTCTAAGTGTCAACTTTTTTTCCTAAAATGTTTTTTAAAGAGGAAAGCAGATCCTGAATAGGTTAAGTTGATGCCCTTTGCTTTTCACAAGTTAAGAAAGAAATACAATTGTACAAGTAATTTGCTATTAGCAGCAGCCGTGCAGCTGTTCAAATTTACAAGGTCACCAGAAGCATAGCTTAAGCCAAACTTTTCAAAGACCACAGGGTCATGTTTCAAATGACTGCACATTCTTACATCAATGGACAACATGCACCAGACTGAATGGTTTAAAAACAAATGTTCATCTTTTCTCACATTAGAGGCTTCAAAGAGGCAAATTAGTAGCAGGCTGACACAAGCTACTCCACGATCCTTTCTGTGTAGAGTGCTACCTCTCTGCAGGTTCATTTTCTGCCTCAATCATTCAGTTAGTATTGAAACATGTGGCTCTGTATTAGAACAACATATATTGTTTTATATCAGGTTGGTTTCATATATGGAGACAACTGGTCATTGGAGCCCACCTTGGTCTTGGTTTTACCAACTATCAAGGAAATCATCCAGATCTGACTGGAGGATCTTGCATTAGTTCAACGGGGTTCATTTGTACTTCAGAAGAATGCACTAATTAAATTAAAATAAACAGGTTACATCTCACTTAAGTTTTACGGTTGGCCATATGCCATAAAATTTTAAATATGTAACTGATTTCTCTCATTTTTAACTCCCAGAAAACACTATATTTTGTAATTCATTTTTTTTTTTTTTTTGTGTTGCTTTTAACAAAACAAACACATGAATGAATTTAAACTATAATTGCATTGTAGTGATAATCAATTGTTCAAACTTGATGTACTTACCTTGTTTAAGTGTACAGCACCTTTAAGAACCAGACTGCAAAAAACATCTCTTTCAAGTTTTTTGAAGTGATTTGATCTCTCTGCAGTTTTTTTTTTTTTTTTAACCATTCCTAAGATGTCTGGTTTAGATCAAAGTGGGTTAAAGATCATGACTCAAAGGATGATGTCATTGGATTCTTTTGCTTGTTCTGTCAGGGGTTATGATCAGTGCTGCAGCAAGGTTGCATTGGTGCCTTATTTCCTTATTTAATAACAGCATCACAGCATGCCAAAAGTGGGTCAAAGCATCATCTGATCAAGGTAAAAAAAAGTAAGATTAGATCTTTTGATCAGTTATTCATAATTCATGATTTTTGTTTTTCGCATGAATGAGTGAAGAAAAAGGTATAGAGAGCTTTTACATACAAGTCATAGGAAAAGCAGTGATTGGTTACTGAGCCAAAGAATAAAGGACTCTCAGTCCTACATTTATAAAGGGGAAAAAAAGACCACAAAAAGCCACGTAATGTGCGTGTTCAGACTAATTAGGTAAAGCAGGCGATTCCACAATCAACCAATTTAAATACCCCTCACCGCAAATAGCGGTGGAGAATTACACAATAAATAGTGGGTTTGGGTCAACCCTGTGTGTGTGTAGCCTCCACATTCCAAAAGTGGCACACAAAGACCTCAGCCTGGTACTAGTGATGGTGATGAGGATGCTCAGAAGCAAAAACTGAAATTCACCAATATAGAAGAGAAGATTTTGGTACAAGCAGTACTAACACATCTTCATGTGTTACAAGCTCAAACTACATCACTAGGGCAAAGGAATATGGAATGTGCAGTGGCTTCTTAATAAACAAATGTACCTCTTCAGAGTTTGTAGTCTAGGTTGCTTATACATTACGACGCATCATCCAGTTACTGTGCTTCGCATATTAGTTCAACTTCTTATTTCATATAGAATAATTCCAGGCATATAGACTTTTCAAACTTCAGAAACAATCCGTTTTATTTACTTACATCCAGGGCATTCAAACAGGTGGATAATCCTTCCATTGTTGTACAGCAATATGTTCAGCAACAATAACTCCATACAGCTTCATAGGAACAGTCTTCAGTTTAATTACAACTTATATCATCTGAAAGTCTTATGCAGTTACAACTCTCCTATTTCTTATGTTTGTCTGTATTTCTTACTCTATGTATGATTTTAAAACATATATGTATGGTATATATGGTGGGGAAACCTTTTCAGGTGCTTCTAAGAACCTTTTTTTACATGGAGTTTATATTCTCGATTTGCAGACTTTCATTTTTGTCACATAAGCTATGAAACTTGTATTGAAAATTGGAGTTTGCAAAACAATACAGTACCGGTATTATAAACCTTAATTTATAAACTGACTTCATCAGAAGGGTTAAAAAATGAGCTCTTTGCAAAATGTTTTCTTTGTCCTTGAAAATGATGTCTCCTTCTTGCTGCAGACAAGTCTCCCACATCACCTTGCCTTTTATATAGCCTGCTGTCTGACTGCGACAAATTAATGCCTGCTTTTCAGAGTTATTAAAATAATCAAGCAAATACGAAGCCCGCAATTACCAGCAGCTTTATTAAATTAGACGGAATATTTAATAGACCTCACTTGCAAAATCCTCTCCCAATTTTAGTGGTTTCGTTCAGAAACGCCTCAGAATTACATATGCATATACAGAATTACATATGCATCAAGGACTAAAGTGCGCAAAGACATTGCTCCCCACAAATCACGTGTTAATTGCATGTTTATGCCATTGCGTGTGTTTTATAAATCCCAGCCATAAATTTTGAACACTCAGCACTCATTGTTCCGTCGTAAAACATGCACAATCTGGGCCTCTATGTCTTTTATAAGTTATAATTATAGAAAAACAATTCAGGATGTTTAAATTTAGACGACTCTAGTTGAGAGTAACATTTCTATTTTCATTACCTCTTCCTCACAAGCAGCTAGAAACCCAAAACACTGGCATTTTGGGTTTGGGTTTTATAAAAAGTTTATTACAGTAATTTTCCTCTTGCTTTTCCCCTGTACCTCCTTCATTTGAGGTCAATGTCTAAACGTGCCCATTACTAACATAAAGACAAAGAAGCTGGTTGCTTTTGTAAATGTAGGTGCTACCTTGTGTGTGTGTGTGTGTGTGTGTGTGTGTGTGTGTGTGTGTGTGTGTGTTTGTGTGTGTGTGTGTGTGTGTGTATGTGTGTGTGTTTTGTTTTTGCAAACAAAGAAAACATGCAATGCTTTGTTAAGATCTGAGAAGCTTTAGTGATAATAAGCTATAAGCTTTTGACAAATGTTCTCTATTTTATTATGTGACTAATGTTTTCTATCAGAAAATATTATAAACTCCTTAATGATTAATAAATACAACCGCTGGGGCGGTTTTCCAAACTCTCCTTAATGTGTGTACATGATGTAGATGCATTTATTTATTTTTGGTAGGTTTTCTTGATTCTTGTTTAAACTAGATAACTAAAATAAAAAAATGTTCTTTACTGAAAGCAATGCACATGACTGCAACTATTAAGTGTTGGCCAGCAACCATATTACACATCGGCAGTTAAACTTGAGTATCACATAGCAATGAAAGAGTAGCATGGTACTGTGTGTGTGTGTGCTGTAACCAAAAGTTGATGCTGTCTCAATCAAGGTCACTGGTTCAATTTTGGCCCAAGGAATAATCAACAGATTTAAAATTAAATTTGGTATCACGGAATGATATCCTCGGAAACGAGACAAATACTTCAGCATGGAATCTGAACAAACCTCTCACTGAGGCTTCACACCTCAAGGCCAGGTCTAAGGCAAACCATCACATTCAGAAAGCTCATACGACTGCTATCTTCTAACCAAATAAATAGTTACTGAAACCCCTGGTGCTGTCAAGCTAGCAACTTTACAAAAATGTAAATTAAAATTAACTACTTAATGAAAACTCATTTGTATTATTAAAAAAACAAAAAAAAACAAAACAAAACAAGAAAAAAACAAGCAGATACCGTTACTAATGTATTCACAAAACTACAAAACAGATCACACTATTCTTTTGCTCATGTTGCTAGAGCTTGTCATTAGCATTAATGTCTGGAGAATAAAGGATTGTGGTAAACATAGGGATATATGGAGATTAGACATTAATGAAAGCAATATCAAAATGCTCATCATTAAGCCAAGAAAGAACAGTCCTAGAACTTGGGAGGCAAAAGCTTTTAGTATGTGTGAAGAAAGGGGAGTTATTATTACAAAAGAGAAGTGTGCTGGTTTAGGAATTAAACTGTTTACATGCTTGCTAAAAGAGTATTCTTATTAAGAACAATAGGAATGTTCCATTCATGTAAATACAAAGGCTTGTGAGTATATGAGAGGGTCTTGTTCATGTCAACACCTTATTTATATACTTGCTTTTCACCTTGCATCACATTGTATCAGTAGTAATGTAAATATAGAATAATAATGCAATTATATACCAATACCTCTACTGTAATATGTGTTATGCTAATATAGTGCAAAAAATAATTCCCCTTGGGTGTGTGGTGTGAAATACAATAATACCCTTTCTGTAAAGCAGTGTAACCCTCCATTAATTACTTCTTAGACACCAAGGACTATCACTGATACCTTCCTTGAAGTAATTTGTTAGTTTACACTCATAGGGTAATGATTCAATAGGAATGTTAATCTATAGCCATATTGTATTTGGACACTTTTTTTTCTTCCTTGTAGGTCAATTAACTTTGTGTGTTCTATCTCTTGTTACATGTTTGTAACTTTTTTTTTTCATTACTGTTTTGCACTACTTCAAAGAGAAATATCATGCCACTTTGTTTCATGCCGTTCTTAGTCTCGCTCATGCAGGACCGAGAGAAAACCAGGTCAGAGAAGCCAAAATTTGCCTATCCTCTTTAATGACAGACAGCAATGCAGTATCTAAGCGCCACTGCAAATCAGCCATGCAAAGCTTCCTTTCTCAAGCGGGCTACCTGTAACTCAAGAACCACTATATCAAAGTGGAATGATTCAACCACTCACAAGGAAACCTCAGACTTGGATCCTTGGATCCTAATCACTCCTATGCTCACCTGTTTAAGCTGTAGCCCACACATTGTGGTTTGTCTAATTGAAGGATGGTGTTCAAAACAAATGATCTTATTGGCCAAGTGTTTCGTTCTGAGAACAAACCAATTGTATTGTAACAAATGAATAAATAAAATGCAATTCAAAAAGCTCAAGAATAGCTAGATAGAGAAACAGCCCCATAAAGAAACAGTGTATCACCTCTTATTAACCCTTTAGGGTCCGAGCTATTTTCACCTGTTTTTTACTGTTGTTAGTATTGTGGCTATAACTCTTTAACTATAAAGGTACATGTCATACATGAAATGAATGTGTACACACTAGGCTTTCATAAAAAAAAGTTAAATAGTGTTGGGCTAATCATGTTAGTTTGTTTAATAATCAATTTAAGCAGTTAGTTAGTTTGAATAATTAAAATAGTTTAAATGTACTTGCTTTAACTAACCTGAATGAATACTATATGACTATTACCATATTAGATCACTGACTAAATAAAGACAATCTATTATTTATCTGTTAAATAATCTGAGTTTTCATTCACATTAATTAAGACCTCATTATAATCATTTTTATTTAATGCAATGTATAAGATCAATGAATTATAATGAACACACAAAACACCCTCACCCACAACAAGGCAAGTTAAAATATAACAGCTGTTTATTTTATAATAATACTAATGTTACAGAAAGGAAAATCCTAGAAAATCATTGTGAGGTAACAGGTCAACATATACACCAATACAGTGGAGTAAACACTAATTTGTTGTGTTCAGGGACGTCAGAGATGAGGGAATCGCCACCAATCTGGGGCTCAGCTTGTTGCACGAGAGGTACCTAGTTGCAACAAACCAAGGGAAAAACAAAAAGTTGCAACGATCAGGGGATCAAGAGCAGAAAGTCGTGTCTGCTTGGGATCAGTGGAGGGGGATTTGTAGTGCGCTACTGCTGCTGGCCTGCTGCTGAGAACAGAGAGACAGAGAAGAGCAGAAGACACAGCCAAGGATACTGCACATAGTAGGCTGTAGCACACAGCCAAAATAGTGTGCATTTGGATATTCTTTTATTTTATTTTCTGATGTGTCACAATCTCAGTAGCACTACGCTGCTCAGCTGTAAGTGTAGCACTGGCTGGTAAAGCAGCACACTTTTATCTGCCCAGTGTAGAGTCCCATCTTAATAAACCGTGAATTCCAGACCCTGCAAATCTTTCATTTCCACGCAAATGCTACTATATATATGTGCGTGTGTTTACTAATAATAATAATAATAATAATAAATAATAATAATAATAATAATAATAATAATAATAATAATAATAAGCTATTTCTAGATGTACAAGCACACAAAGGAATGTGACATACTGTATCCATTTAACATTTAAGGTATGATGTATTCCAAGTTAATATGAATATGAATATGAAAAACTTTTAAATGGTAAGGTTATTCATCCATTCCACATATATAAAAAAAGAACAAACAATGTACTTTCAAATGCAGGTTTCTGTCTTTAAAATTTAAGCTGACAACATGTTCTGTACTTTCACAGAAAACTGTGTCATCTGCCCAACAAACTTCTCAACCGTGCCTGATTTTCAGACATCTTCCAGAATTTTCAAGATCATCAACGATATCCCTCAAAATCTAATTTTGCAGTACTCAAAATACCCCTTGAGATACATTTTAAAAATAGCTCAAGAAGTTGAAAAGTAAACCTTTATGAATACTCTCATGAAAACTGCAAAAACTGTCTTTTCTTGATGAGGACAAGCTGAATATTCAGTTAAAACAGAGCGGATACATTTTAGTGTCATTAAATGACACATGCAGATTTTTTTTTTTTTAAAACTACAGCGTGATAACTATTGTTCTGAGACTTCATAGCTTTTGCACTGTGTGAGAAATGTATTTGTCTGTATGCCAGTGTGCGTGGGAGATTCATTCCAGGCGACTTCATACACATTGCATCTACATCTATGTATATGTATGCACTGTACAGTGAAAAAAGGACTAGACTGTACCCTTGAAAAGATTGTAAAACTGTATACATTGATAAAAAATAATGTTTATAACCATGTAACCAATACAAGAACTAACCAGTGTGTTCTGTAGCAGTAGACATATGGGTCTGTTACACTGCAGTGGATCTAAATGCTGCCAATGTTTAGGTAATTAAAACAGGGCCTTTTGGTACCAAGGCATACAAATCAAACATGTAAAGGTAGATAGCAGTATCTTTAGGGTAGTTTTGTTCATAATGAGTCATTAGGGGTCTATATATAAAAAAATAAAAAAATTAAAAATTAATACAAATTAATATTTCCCTTCAGTGACTAGAACTATTAATTTTGTGCATTTTCAAATATATAAAATAAATAATAATAATAAAAAAAAAAAAAACATCTGGCAGAAACCGAATCTGATTATTTTGCTAAATATTCGAGGCTGCATATCTAAGGAATTTTGAAGTTGAAGAGAAAGAGAGCTAAAACGAGTTAAGCCATATTTCGTGATAGCTTGGCAAAGAATGGCAAAATATTATCAGGAAAATAAGTGATATATAACACTGATATAAGAATACATTATTTTATTCAATGCATTAATACATTATCCCTATTCAAATACTGTACGTCATTTCATTGCAGGAAGGTGATTGGTTCCTCTGTGATATTTCTTACAAAACAGGTTTTAGGAAATTCCAACTCAAAATATGAGAATTAATAATATTTTTCTTCCAAGCAATAGCAACCTGGTGAGGCCCAGCTGGTGTAAATTCTACAGAGCTTATTTTCTTTAAGTGCCAAGTCATCTTCAGTCAAAAAATACTCAGTAGTCAATAATCCTTTATTACTATACACCGTACACACTCGTAGTAATTATCTAATAACCCCCTATAAAGGACCGTAACTTTCTAATCTGTTTATAATTACCATTTCAATGATCCTGCGCAATAATGTACGACCTTCAGCAACTCTGACCTGATCTTAATTAGCTGTAATATCAGCTCATCACTATATAAGAAACTAGCCATGACCAAATGAATGAACCCCAGGTACAGCTAATTTCTGGAGCAATTATCTTTTCATGTTGAGAGATTTAAATGATTATCTGCACAATTTCACACAGTTTTATGTAATTCTTGGCCATTACAAATTATGTTTTAAATCGCTTTTCAAAGGCAGAGCAGCAGTCTTTTATATAATTTTCCTATGTTTTGACATTTGCTGCAACTGGCTGCAGCTGTATACCTGTCTCTTAGATTCCAAATTGAAAGGCAGACAGATAGACATACAGACATACGTCATCAAATAAAATAGATTACATTTAAAAATACCATAACATTTATTTCATATGCAAGAACATTACAAATGGAAGGTTGTAAAAATGTCCTTTAGGAAAGTTAGCATGGTAAATTTAAGCAAAGTAATGTGGTAAAGAACTTCAAATTCACTTTTCTTAAAACAACAATATAGTTATGTTTTTAATTTGTGGTTTTATTGCAATACAGTGGGATGTAGATAGTCTCATGTACCACATATGCAATTATTGTCAAAGCACAGAAGAATACATTTCATAATAAACTTTTAAGTTCAATGCTATTTATTGAATTCCTATTTTAGCATCTGAACAAATAATAATATTAAATGGGTTTTAAACCTTAGAAATTCTAGTTAAACTTTTATTTAATTTTTTTGCCCCGGTAGGTCAACATATATTCATGGCATTTAAAAATCTAAATCAAAGAAAACAGTGTTTACCAAGTGCATTCATGTGTAAATGGAAAACCGTTTTAAATATTAATTATAATGCCATTGTTGGAGCTTCCAATTAGCAGCCAAATTCCTACATTTAAATTTATGGAGTATCAGTAGCTATAAAGTCACATTTCTGCTGTGTAAAAAATGAGATCCCAGATAAAGGCAACATATTCTTGGACTAAAGGGTGTAGAGGGCCCTGAGCCAATGCTTTTAAGCATCTGACTAAAAAAATATCATTTCTTTCCACAAATTGCCTAGTGATCTTACAACCACCCTTTCATTCACCTCAGGGGGTGAATGAAAAGGGTGAATTAAACATGAAATGGCAAGGTGAGCACTGATGGTGTAAGAATTAATGTATTGAACAGAATTTTGTAGACAAAAAAAGGTGAAGATGTGATATTTTTTTTTAATTATAAAATGTGCTGTTTATGTTTTCTTGTTGATCTGTGTGTATACGTGAGATTGATGCTGTGTGTAATTACAAAAACATTTGTATTTCAACAGCACAGCAGTCAATTCAAAGGGCATTTCATCAAGGGTATCAACAGACTTTTCTTACACTGTAATTTATCAGTGTTGCCAATTAATCGTCTCTGGTCAGTCTCTACCCCCCGCCCACCCCCACCGTTTAAATGCTAACATTTCCCATTCACAAGGCAAAACATTTGTTCTACAGCCATCACATAAAGATAGTGACCCGATGAAGGTGATTGATCTGAAAGGTAATTTAAATGGAGGATGTGGTGTACATCCTCTTAGTGATGCTGCAATGACAGCTCAGGCAAGGTTCCCATGATAGATGTACTGTCCACGTTGAACAGTGTAAACTCCGCGAGTGACATTAACATTTTTACTGCCTCACACCACTACCCTCCTTTCTGAAAAACAACTTCATTTACTTAGAATGCAACCAAATACCTGTACGTGAACTAAAAGGTACAGCTGAATAAAGAACAAAATAAGATTTGTGATAGGTGACAGCTGAATTTATTTCCCCAAGCCCATTCAACATTTCCCCAGTTATAGAGAGCATCATCAGCTAATCAGCTGAAAATAGATTATCTTTATTCAAGTATCTTATCTAACCCTGTTTTATTTAGGGACATCTGATACAGCTACAAGCTTGGTTTATCTGCATAGCACACCAAAACGCATTGTTTGGATGAGACGTAAAACTGAGGTCTTATTGTAAGTGACTCTAATAATAATAATAATAATAATAATAATAATAATAATAATTTGGGTTGCAAAAAGTATAGGACTGTTAATGCTGTTTTTAAATAAAAAGATGTGTTTTTTATGATAATATTTCAGATTTCTGTTATTATTATTATTATTATTATTATTATTATTATTATTATTATTATTATTATTATTATTAGTACAAATTGCCCACAAAAAATGTTCTTCATGCAATATAACAATTCAACCTGATTGTGTTAACTTCACACCACATCTTGTTTGGTTTGTTATTTTAGCCTGTAATCAACATCACACAGCACCATACTTTGATGTAATTGGGTAGCTAGGGATCTATAACAAAACACCCTGTAGCAGCTGCATTTTCATATTAAAGCTGAAACACTTAGAAGGACAGAAGATTTATACAGCTAATCTTATCAACGCAACAAAGACCACCAAAACAACCAGATTTACTAGCAGAGATTTCTTCATCAAATAAACAGTTTGATTTAATGGATTCCTCCAAAAGCATCACTGATCTAATGCTTCCCATGAAAGCCAACTAGCTTGGAGTTATTTAATTTAGAACAATAATAATGAAATTATAAATTAATTACACTTAAGGGACTCCTAGTTGTAAGTTATTTATAATTAAGACCCATCTTTTATTAATATGTTGTCTTCTATAGTAACATAAAGATTCATACTTTTACAAATATGTTTTTTTAGGGCATTGCTTTAAGAAATAGCAGTTTGTACAAATCCTGCTCAATTTTTAGCCCTTATCCTCAAGTACCCTTAAAGGTCCAATAAGAAACTAAATGTTTGTTTAAAATTGCATTGTTTTTCAGTGCAAATTATTATTATTATTATTATTAATATTATTATTATTATTATTATTATTATTATTATTATTATTATTATTATTATCTGGAAATGGCTGCACCTGTCTGGAGATATTTATAAACAAAAAAACAAACAATATATATCTACAAGGCAGAGCCTAATTTTCACTGTCAGTATTGCAACAGCATCTCACTGGTGAAGACATTCCAAAATGAGGAGCTCCCAGGTTGGCAGTCAAACAAATTTTATCACAGCTCCTGGACTAAGAGAGCATAAAAGAGTAAAACCTTTGCAAATAAAAAGATTTCATCAATTTAAGGCTGTTTAAATTACGTTGAAATTGAATCGGGTCAATATGACCCAAAACATAACAGATGTACTTAAATTCTAAACATAATAGGAGGGTTAATTGTATACTATAACTATATTATTATACTACACATTGTTATACTTCTGTAAGTTTGTATCATCCATATAAAGTGTGATTGCTAATAGTCAACTTTTTGTTCTGCAAACGCTTTTTTTTTCAAGCTGAATAATTTCTTATAGTTCTCAGCTTTACAATGATGATGGCTTCAAGTGCTGTGCCTAGCAAACAATACATTAGGGGGCACTGGGGTTGAGAATGGATATGTAAAATGAAAAAGGACCATTTGTTAAATAACAGGGTAAAACACATCAGCATGCCTGAAGGATTTGAAAGCTATTTTACAACTGGTTTTCATTGCACTCTTTTGGTCTGTTTGACGGTGTACTACATTAGTAGTCTAATCCCATATTAAACACTTTTCTTCCATTTCCTCTAGGGTTCTGATTTACATTGTCCCCTAATCTCTAGTCACATGAATTTGCCAAGAAAATTACAAATACATCTAAAAAAGAGATTGCTAATAATTCCAAATTTAAAAAAAACAACAATATAACGTACTGTAAAATGCTTAAATAAATGAAAAAAGAGAGAAAAGACTATGGAGAGGATCCTAGCATAGTCCTACAACACTAATGGTTTAAGAATTCTGCTCCTGAATGCCAACCAAATAAAAAGAACGGCCCTTTTTTAGTGTGCTTTTTTTCAACATGCATAAGAAGGCATATTCAAATGGAGGGGAAGACCTTTCAAATACACAAGACTATAATGGAGAGCTTAGCATAACTTCTACCTGATTTCCAATGCAAATATTAGCAGTCAAGTTCAGTGTGCTGCTCAAGATTGTGGTTTATCCTTCTCACACACCACACAATTCTTTACACGCTGGAAACATTTTGCTTATCAGTGAGACGCAACGATCAACACTTCACATCCCCAATCCCCAAGAGACTTAAAGAGCAAGGGCATCAACATTCAAATGCAGTCGGATTCACCCAAACTTCAAACCCAACATTTTCTACTCACTTGAATACATATTGTTAAATGCTTAATTTAACATCTTAATTGCTGTAAAAAAAAAAAAAAAAAAAAAAAAAAAAAATCACAAAGGGGTAAGTATATCATATGCAAGTGTCATAAAGCAAAGACAATAAAAAAACAAAGAAAACAGACATACAAACACGTTCATTTTTTACAATACTTTGTCTGAAGTAAATTTGTGTCATCATATTAGTGCTTTTGACACCTGTAAATTATAGTTTGTCCCTATTACTCCACTGATCCAGTTCTTTATGATTGAATAAATATCCATCAAATATACATATATTTCCATTTTCAATAACCTAAAACAACAACAACAACAACAACAACAACAACAACAATAATGATATAAGTGCCACTTCTTGATTCATACAAAAAGGAAACACAATATAAAATACTAATATCACAATTAGTTTGACATCATGCCATATTAAACAAGGTTCATTTCTTAAGCAGTCCTAAGAGCAAGTGCAATTCAAAATTGCATACCATAGATTTTCAAGCATTAAGCTTTGTAACTGTAATATTGTGTATTGGAAGGTCAGTATGGCACTCATGTGGGAAAATAAATGTTACATTATTTGTACAGTAAAAAGTTTTTTACCCTGTACAAAATGTATAGTTTTTTATTTTTATTTTTTAACATTTTATTTTAAATATAAATAAAACATCAGCTCTGTGCAAATACTCTGCAAAGCCCAGTGAGGAGAGATAATCATGCTTTACCGTTGGTGTGTATAACAAACACTTAAATTGCCTTGGCAGTAAATTGAGTCTGTAAGTGTACTGTTTACTGGAGCTACAGGAACAGAGCCAGTTGACATTGTTCTGGCTCCAATAACAATCACACTGTATACGAACACAAAAACCCTTTATTTCTAAGACGAGAGCAAAGCAGCCCCATACAACTGGTGAGACAATCATATAAAGACAGACAGACAAACAGACAGATTGACAGACAGACAGCCATAGAAAGACAAACAGACCTGAAAAGACAGGCAGACAGTTTATATCCTTTATAAGTGATTATGAACAATATAAACAAAAACAATGGCCAGAGTGTATAATGGTCTTATTATTTCTAATCATATTAGATCATTCTTAATAGCATAATTAATAATATGTTTACACATTATGTACAATCTCTTATAACTGATATAGTCTGTCTGCCTGTCTTTTCAGGCCAGTGTTTTTCTATGCCTGTCTGTCTCACCAATTATATGGGGTTACTTTGCTATTGCAATACAGCTATTATACACTTTTGCCATTGTTTTTTTGCTACTTTACAATCACTTATAATGGATTCCTAAACTAAAGTGTTACCACAAAATGTCTATCTACCTTATACATGTCTTTCTTTTCTAATATAGAAAAGTAAATGATATGTCTGTCTATTTTTTTTTTTAAGTACTGTGCTATTGAGCAATAACTGCTATAGTTACACATCACTAACTGCAGTTCAGAAGAGAACTCTTCCACTGAAAACTAAAGAAACGTTTATTTTACATACTTCATTATTACTAATGCTTTGCCAAAAGTGTTTCTTTTGTAATTATGCCCAAATATGATTAATCCCTATGTTTATTGCCAAGGATCCTTCGGTTTGATTTAGCTCAGGTTACCAGAACCAGGTCATTAAACTAATTGATTAAATTACAATAATCCCATTTGAAATGGCATTAAAAATAGTGTGTTGTTTATGCAAAGTTTTTACAAATCCAAATCCAACAAAATGTAAATGTTGTCTAAGTGTTCTGAGCAAGGCCTTTATATTTATGAATTAGAATCAAAAGGTTTATGCTGTTTGTTTGGTCTTCATATCAGATTTGAATGGGGCACAAGCAATGATTTATCAATTTATACAAACATATGTTGCAAAGCCAGGCTAACAATGTTGCTGATTTGGCTCTGAACGACTTCTCTCAATAAATAGAAGCTTTCAACTTCAGTTCTTCTATTAAAATATGTGTGAGAGGTTAAGAGCTGTTTTCAGCAGAGCACACTTCAGATTTCCTGGCTTAGTTTCCAAGTAATTAGTCTTGTTTTCCTAAAAAATAACTACTCAAGCTGACTGGTTTTTAATCACTTTACTTAAAATGTATGTATTTGGTTATTCCAAAAGCTGTTTGTATGCCTTGTTGTCAGGTAATCTTGCACCTTGAGAATGAAATTGTTCCCAGTTCTTCAACACCTTCTTTACTGTCATTAACCAACCTATTGACTCTCATAATGACTGACATGATTTTCAAAAGCCAGCCCCCAAATCCCACCCTAAACTGACATCATTGTCACTCTGCCATGCTGACTTTTAATTGCCGTCACTGGTTCAGTGAAAGTATTTTAAATAGTTAAATGTCTGAAAAGGTCTACTTTAACACAGAAAGAAACATGAAACATGATATTTCTCTCTCCAGGGTCAACAAATTGGACTGCACTGATCATTATACTAAACTGAGGCTGCTCAAATTGATAGATGTGAGAGCTTTATTGACTTTTCAGTGTGGAGTCTTTGGCCTACAATGGGATTTTACCCTATGGAAATTGAAAGATTCACTTTTAAAAGCCTATGTTTAGAATTAATTTCCAGGTATTGATTACGATGTACAGTTCAACTTCGATGTCAATGTATTAACAGGACACAACCTTTTCATACCTCATTCTGTAACAAGGGCTATGGCTGACACATAATGATTATTCTTTCATTCAAGAAGAACTATTTAACACATTAGAATATTTGTTCTACCTTGGACCTAATGGATTTTCTATTGTACGCAGGCACTTTCAGTTTAACACTACAATGCATCTCCATATAATATTTAAGGATAGAGACACCAGTTTAAGTAGCCAGATAGATATAGGAACACAGGTAAATGCTTCAAGCATCAGGTCTCTCTTTTATTAGACACAGATTTAAACTCTACAGGTGAAAATAATTGTTTTTATTTAAAATAAAGAATTACATTTCCTTACATGTCTGTAATAAAGGTCTCTAAGTCCCTACTTCGTCTTTCTTCATCACCTTACTTGCCCAGTTGAAGTTGTCTGAGTTGGCCTACAAGTGAGACCAGGTGATCAATAAAGATGGTCCAAAGTCGTCTATTTATAAAAGGACAACCAGCCCTCTTCAGTTAAATCAGCCAACCCCAGACACACTTACTCTTGCTGTGTATTCCTTAAAACCTATTTCTGTTCCAAAAGGTTGGAAATGTGTTGGGGGTACTATGGTGTTAGAGGTGACACAAACTGAGGAGTTTCCTGCTCTGTGAATGCTCAAAAAACCGAGAAATGCATGTGTCATCAGTCAGTATAACACCTCCACTATGTGCTCTCCAATATCATATACAATGATGTAAATCGTATTAATGTTGCAACTAAATGTATTACACCTAATATTTCTGTTATGCATAAATACTGAGTCTATGTATTAATGTTTTAATTTGCTTTATCTTCAAATGCAGGACTTGTGCTTGATATAAACACAACAGGCCAACTTTTGGCACCAAAAGCTTACTGCTCTCTTTATGAAACATGGCACACTAATCACATAACACAAGTAAAGTGAAAAATCTCATTTAAAAGCCTATAATTTAGTATCATCTCTGTCAGGAATGATGTCTTTCATTTACAGAGGGAACCCAAAACCTTTCAGGGTCAAGCTGATATGTACCATGTTCAGGCCTACTGCAAAAGGCTGGTGGAATTGATTAATTCATTGGAACTAAGCTTTGTCTTCTCCAGCTCAGTGAACAACTTCATTTCAGCTGATGAGTTCAAGCAAGGGTCAGAACAATCCTCATTTCTGACAACACCACAAACTGGGAATTAATTTTATGGCTTAGGACTATATAGGCAGTACACTTAGAAACAAACAATAAAAAAGCTACAGGGAAAGTGGTATTCATAAACAATTGCTTGTGTGACACATTGAAAATCCAAATGTGACATTTGATTTTTATTGATTTTTTACTGCAGATTTTCATATTCCAACATAATAATGTTCTTTCCCGATGTCTACATTAAGAACAATATTTGTTTATGTTTTTTTTTTTTTTTTTTTTTCTATGTTGGGGACGTTCATACTTTAGCCTGACATGGAATATCCATCCATTATCATTAACTGCTTAATTCTTTACAGGGTCGTGGGGAGCTGGATCCTAACCCGTCAGACACAGGGCTCAAGGCAGAACTACACCCTGGACGCCAGTCCATCTCAGGGCACCACACACACACATACACAGAGGGCAATGTAGAATAACCAATCAACCTGAACAGCAGGATACAGTGGAGTACCCGGAGAAAACCCACGCAGACATGGGGAGTATGATTCTGCAAAATGAAAATTAAATAAAATGTAGTTTGGATTTCTGCAAGCCTGGAAATCTGTTACTTCCCATTTAAACTATGATGCGTTTACTTTTCCTATGAATCAGAGATTCAAAACAAATTTTGTTCTGTTCCTAGCCAAGTAGTATTTTGTTCTGGTCCTAGCCATTGTATTGGCGTTAATAGGTCTTCATTTTCTCGAATTTATCAAAAAAGCATGAAATATATATAACACCTATCTAAAAAAAACTGGTGTTCTATTTATTTTGTGTGTTTTTTTTTTACTCGGTCTGCATTTTATTTCTTTGAACCTGGCATGCTGTGCAGTTTTTTTTCAGGAGAGCTTGTGAATCATAATTAAGAGTTCTGCTTTTCATTGATTGTTGTTTAAATTCAAGGAGGTTTACTCCAGTTTAAATGATACATTGTTAACTTTTATTTTAGTGTGTTAGAAAGCAAAATGGCAGTGCCCTGTTTCAACATGTGCTTGAGTTAAGCTTGGTAACTGATTATGTCAATATATTTATTTGTCCAATGTACGATTTGTTTTTTTTGTATATGTTATTTGTCCACCAATGGGAGAACTTTATACCTTACTTGTGGGAGGGGTCATTTTAATTTAAGTTCGAGGGACAGTAGAAGAGTTATGAGTCCCTGAAAAAAAGGAGGGACATGCTGAAAGGATGGAGTAACTGTGAAGAATATGCAAGCTGGCGAGAACTCTGTGAGTCTCAAATTACTCAAAATAGGACGCTTCCTTAGAATCTTTAAATGGATCAGGCCCAGTTAGGCATACATGCAATTCAAAACAGAGACATTTCCCGACAATCTCAGTGGGTTAGCCTTCATAGGCATACCTACAACAACCATGAGTGGTCAATTTGACCGGCATATTAATAACAACATAGATATTATAATGAAAGGACAAACAATTGGATATAAGTCGTAGTTTTATTCAGGAATGTCATATAAAGCATCTACACAACCAAAACATTATAAATAAATGGACATTTGAATAGAAATGTGTTTATATAAAGATATATTACATAAAGCGCAACTTCAAAAAAGAGTAAAAAATGAATTAAAGAAATATTTGAAAATACATTTGTGTATATACAGGTATATCTAGCTGGATCAGGTATGGATGCTGATGCAGGTGAAGTGGCTGGCATCTTTGCAGGGGCTGCCACAGGATTGCTTCTTCTCAGACGGGATCTCCTGTTCCCGCGGTGTCACTGCTAACCCCCTGCTTCAGAGCCAGATTCGTCATTGCCCATCTTTGTTGCATCAGAATCGTTGTTTGGTAAAATCTGCAGTAATTTCAAACATTACCTTGCTGTCCTGCATCTTCAGTGATCCATTTTCAATGTGTATTGGGGGTAACAATTAATTTCTTAGAAAAACGAGTGACTAATAGTAACCAGAGTGCAGACAGACAGCCTGACGCTGTGAGCTGTCAAGGCTGATTGATGGGTTATCAGGAGGCTCATTGAAACAATAGAAATGTCAGAAGACTGCTTACTTGAAGAATGCAGACTGATATAATTAAACTTCAATACATGGTGGCAAGTCACTACTGATATATACAAATAATACAGCAACAATAAATTGTTATAATATGTATTGGTCAATTTGACCGCTCCTGGTCAGAATAGGTATGACAGTATTTTATCTCACTAATTTTTGCAGGTACATGATTCTTTCTTTGTCAGGGTAATTAATACATATATTTAGGAAAATTCAGACAAGCACAGCTCTGTACTTTAAACACACATGCAGACAGAAACAAACCCCCAGTACGGCCATCCGGCTTGCAAGAGATGTGGGCTATTTATATGCAGGTGCGTGACACTATCAATAACAAGCTAACTGAATGGAGAAGCTACTAGAAAGTGATAAATCATTTACAGAATGTTAATCAATAATATATAAACGTGCACTAATCAAATTAAAGTGCAAAATTATAAAAAAATAAACCATACAAGTGACAAATAAATATGTAACAGGGATCATTGACCGTTACATTCATGTTTAAAAAGAAGAAGCAATAAACCAAGTTTATAACAAAATGCAATAACATGCTAATTAAATAAATAAATAAATAAAACCTATGTATTTCTTGGTAAACAGTAGTCATCTAGGCCATGCACAATTCAATCCACGATCATGTGAGGGTACTAATATATTTGTTTTAAAATCTTCAAGGAATGAATTGTTTATTAAACCAATAAATATTTTGAATACAGGAATAAAGATGCAGTGGGCTTAAAGTGGCGGTGCATTAATAAATCAGAAGACTTTCAATCAAACTGTTTCTCAATCATTCCCAGGGCTGCTCCTTCTGTCTGCAGCTGCAGCAGAGAGACTGCTGGCATTATTACAAATACATATTGGTTTGAATATATAGCCTGTTGTTCCAGTGCATTATGGTTATAGGTTCAGAAATAATTGAATTTTTGCTGATTATGATCTCAGTAAATTAATAGATTGCTCTTCCATGATGTGAACGAGCAGGCTGGGTTACTGAGCTGACACTAAAGAATTAATTCAACTTTGCTGTACTGTACAGTGAGTGGCAAACTGGAAAAGGGACATTCAGAGCGTCTGTCACAAATGTATTGCATATAACTATAATATATATATATAATTTTTATAATGCATGATTTAAAAAGCATGACAAATGCTCTGTTAAGAATATTGTTTGATGCAGCATATGTATAGTATTACTACTACGACTATGACTACTACTACCCACTACTACTACTACTACTACTACTAATAATAATAATAATAATAATAATAATAATAATAATAATAATAATAATAATAATAAAAAAAAAAAAACCTTTTTTTTAAGGATTTGGATAGAAAGGTTCCGTGAATTACCATCGAGTCTATAGAAAGGAATGAAAGTAGGTCCTTAGTAACATCCAAAAATCAGATCAGGTGGGTCAGTGATTTGTTAACCCCTACCACATTGTATTGAAGGTGTAAAATTTTATTGATAAATAAGATACCTCGATATGTAGTGTGTGTGTGTGTGTGTGTGTGTGTGTGTGTATATATATATATATATATATATATATATATATATATATATATATATATATATATATTAGGGCAGCTGGCTATTTGAGATAAAATATAAAGTACAAATGTAATTTGTTTCAGCATGGCCGTATTTCTTAATATATCAGGGTGCTAACATGTTTGATAAATGTTTTTTAGTGCTTTTGTACCTTATCTTGCATTACAATAAGAATCCTCATATAGAAACAGGCCGCCGGAAATTATACCAAACCAACAATGCAAAAATATAATACAAATGTTATATGCATAAATGTACTACTAAAATTGTACACAAAGTCAATACTGTACCTTACAGTACAATTAGAAGCATGTTGATTTGTTGTTAAGAAATGTAAAAAGACATATTCAATAAGTGCTAAATAATAAATACATGAACTAGAAAAACAAGTCAGTATGCTGTTTCCTTCAGTCAACATTTAAAAAATATTCAGGCTGACATACAATATCTTCTATGAAGTGACGTTTAATAAACCAAAAAGGAAAAGGACTGCAGGGATTTAACAGTTCAAATTCCACCTCTCTAGTCTGATCAATAGCTAGAAATGTGTTACTCCACTGACCGGACTGTCACGAGCGCACTCCTGCAGGACATGTTGGACATACCATCTCTCTTGTGTGGGCAGTTAAACCAGGGATGTGTCAGGATACTGACCACGGGCAATGTAGCTGGATTTCTGAGTGTCCGGAGCCTTAGCCTGGCTCTTTTATCAAATGAAACACCTTTTTTTTAACAATAACAAAATTACCTTTAGAAAAAAAAAAACATGTTTTCGGTCTGTGATCGAGTTCAGTGCAATATGGCTTTACACATAACATACTGTATTATATATGGATGCAATACCCAGTATTGAAAAAAAAAAAATGGGTGGAGAGGTTTACAAATGCTCCTGGGCATTCCTTTAGTATGCCTATGTTAAGCAAAGTTAAGGAAATAATGTAATGTGTTATGTGCAGCTTCATAGCTGCTCAGTTGCATGTAACCTCACCTCTGGGGTGGAAGTTCACAGAATTAAAACCAGCCTGGGGAAAACCTAAAAACACTCCGCTCCACCAATGACATGTTGTGCGAGAGCACTGTTCTGTGAGGGATGCTTACATTGGAAGGACACATAAAATCAAGGTCCTTCCTGTTCTTGGGACATTACCATTGAATCTTCTACCTTTAATTTGTTTTCCCTTGCTGTCTGTCCACAATCATGCAACCTTAAAATATAATATCTCTGTGAAACATTTTGCGTCTACTGCATCAGGTTTTGTACAGATTAATAATGTTAGGGTTTAGGGTTAGCAATAGGGTTGTTTTAAAACATGCAATTCCAGATAAAAGGAGACTCACTGGAGGTATTGGTAATGGATAATTCAAGAGCTGAAAGATTCCATGGGGCTCTATTCAAGATTCTTTCACCAGGTGTTAGACTTTATGTTTTTTTGAAAATATTAGCTTTTGAGTTTTCATGACAGGATTGTATGCTACATGAGTATCTTGTATTGTATTTTTTTGGCAAGCCATATTAATTCACAAAAGACAGACAGAATTATAATGTAGGCCCACCACCTATTCCAACATGCTTTTACTTTTAGCCAGTGTTGCGTTTGCTGGACAATTCTCAGGGCTCAAGACTTTAAGAAAACCTGTCTATTGAACAAAACTCTGCAAATTGGTTCCTCAGGTTCACTTCTTCTTGAGTGTCCTCACTAGGGACACAGAGAAGAATTGCCTTGTAGGCTTAAACTGCAAACAATGCACTCTGATCTACTCCTGCAACTTCCACTATTTGAACTCTGTGTTTCCCTGGGCACAGTGAAAACCTTTTGCTCCTTTTTTCCTTGTCAAGGAAAAAATAAAAAACAGTACTTCATATATTTTTAAATCTGCACACTTTTTTTCCCCCTCTCGCTGATGCTTTCAAGCAAGTCACGTCAGTATCTGGACATTTGGATTTAAAGCCAGAGGCCTGACTAGCCCCTATTTGTAAACAAGCGTGAACAACACGAACACATTAGTGTCACTTCTTGGTAAATTCAGTGTTAAGAAATGCCAAGTGCATGTACTACAGAACACTTTGACAAAGCTATTGCAGAATCAATAATTCATTCTAACTCAATGTAGCTCAAAAACTGACATTTCAAAGAAAAAAAAAAGTAAAACAAACAAACAAAAAAAATCACTGTAAGGTTTCTCAGTTGGCCTACTGTGAAAATCCTAGCTAAGTGGTCAACATGTCCTGCCATTTGTTGGCTATGGAAGAAAACTTTGCCAGATACACAGACCTGATTTGTTCTCATTTTTTATTTAACTCATAGGGAAAACAAAGCTTGAATCAGTATGCCACAATTTGTGCAAATCACAGCACTCCTGTGCTTGGTCAGCAGAAGTCCTGACACGACAGCAAAAAGGCTCATGAGAGCTCTAACCCGTTAACCTTCAGAACAAGAGCGAAGCACTGAAGGAGTTGAGGACGCTGACATTTATGGCAAAGCAGGAAAATGGATTTCTATTTATGGGTCTATCTCTCTGATCATAGTTCATAGCCCCCTTTCAGGAATGGAGTTAACATCACCTGCCTGATGTCAGGAGCAGCAATGATCACTGCCGGGAGATGGTCTGATGGCCCCAAATCTCCAGCACGGATGGTGACTGTTTTGCTGATACCATCAAGCAAATTCAATCACTGTCTCTGCCTATTTCTTTTCTGCTTTACTGTGGCTGTCACTGGTCCTCTGTGTTCCAATATACACATCTTTAATGTCACTTAGGAGAATGTTAGCTACAAAAAAAAAAAAATGCTCATAAAATAATCTAGTGTTTTTTATCAGGTACATTTTTATGTACATCAAATTTTTATGTATATCAAATGAATGTTCAGTTCAGCAGCATAGTTTTTATTTATTAATTTTTTTTAATTAAAATACTTGCTTATACGGGATAATAGGATTTCATTTATGACTGTCATAAGACAGAGCACATAGACCACCAAATAATAACTTAAGACATTTTTCAAAGGAGAAATTATACAAGAAACAACAGACAATATGTTTGTTTATGGTCTCAGTCTAAATGGGGATGTGATTTTAAAAACACACTTTGTTCTATGCATCACACTGGTGTGTCTGCAGAGGTTTAGAGGGAACCTGGATGATTAGCTTTGTCAGCAAGGGAAAAACAGCCTGCTGTTGCTCATTTACTGATTCTGTGTCATTGTTACAGAAATTAAAACCATGCTCTTACCTGTGCTTTCAGGTGAAGTAAAAAAAAAAAAAAAAGCAGTCACCATATATGTTTCCAAAAGGTATCAAATGAATACTGCTAAAAGAAAAAAAAAATGAAAACAGTATTTGATATATTAATTTCATAAGAAAGAATACACTGTTCATGTCTTAAATAAAGATTAAGAAGTAAACATGTACAATATGTTCCCTGTTAAAAGACAGAGAAGGTAAATTGATTAGATTTACAGCAATGGCCAAAAGTTTTGCATCACCCTATAGAGTTAATAACATGTGCTTCATAAAGTAGAATAAAACTGCGGAATAATGTTCTGTTAACATATTTAATTACAAACCACTTTCCATATACTTAATGGAAAACTGACATAAATTGAAAAATGTGACATTTCGAAATCTAATATGTAATACTCTAATACTATTATGGCTTCCGATAGACTTTGCAAATTTTGTCGTTTCTTTGATTAAATTATGTTAAATAAAAGCCCTAAATAATGTCCATATAGTTTTTATTTTTTAAATTATGTCTCAATCCTAAAATTCTAGGTGAGGCAAAACTTTTGGACATAGCTGTATATTTGGGTTAACAACTCTTCTCTCTTTCATAAACTGTGGTCTGGTTGGCTTTGGCAGGATTTACTTATGGCAGATCCCCTGTTTTTCTGTTTGTTTACAATATTTATTTATTTGCTTCCATTGCAAGTCACAGTATTAATATACCGCTGCAGGTCTGAGTTTGAGACAATGACTCAGGATGGTCTATTTATAATTTTTATTGCAGCTGGAACAAGCTGGAAGGACAGCACCTCAAATTTCACAGTGCTCCAAATACATGCAAGGGTAATTTTCCATGATTCATTTTAAAGATCATCCAAAGTTGGGTAGAAACGAGTCCCCACCAAAGAAACAGCAAACTAACAGTATTAGCTCACAACGTGTACACTGCTACAGTATGCATGTATCAAATAACATAGCAGTACTTTTTTTGTGTGAATAATTTTATGTTTTAACCATTTAGTTACTCAAAACATAGTCATATTTAAAAACTTGATTTTATTTATTAATTTATTTTATTTATACTTGATTTATATTTTAGTGAGACCGAATGAATTACATTTGATGTGAAACTATAATAAACCATTTAAGCTAACAAATGATTCTGCTGAGGCCATCATCAGTAATAATAATAATAATAATAATAATAATAATAATAATAATAATAATAATAATAATAATATAATAATAATTGACCCTATAGGGTTCATTGATGGAATTAATAAAATGCAAATGTATACAATTGTGTGAACTAAGCATGATTAATGGAATACATCCCATAGTGAAGATGAACAAGGCTTTGTTCAAGCTGTGAGAAGACAATAGAGAAAAGTCAATGACATGACGTGACGGGGAACCACCCCGTCTATATGAATGTGTTTGGAACTGGCAGGGAGGGGGTTAAATTCCTCCCTGCCAGGAAAACATGTGAGAATGTGGCTGGAGCTCTAATTGAATAATTAGTAATTATTGATTAATTGGACTCCAGCCACAGGGGATAAAAGCTAAGGGAGAGGGCCTGGCTGGGGGTGTTCTTTTGTTTGGGAGTTTGCTTTGTGTTGGAGAGTTTTGTGTTTAGAAGAAAGGAGTGTCTTGCTTTAAAAGACCTGGAACCTGACCGTTTATTTTGTAAGTTCATTTTGATTATTTGTGTTTGAACCTCTTTCTGTTGGCCCTTGTGCCTGTTTATTTGATTATTTTGTTTAAATAAAGACCTTTAGTTTTTGACTTTGCATTGTCTCTGAGCCTCAGCCCTCTGTCATCCTGTCACACATGAGTATAGATGGATTTAAATAACAACCAGCCTGCCTGCTCCAATTCACTCTAAACTACACTATCACAATGTTCAGCAATGACAGATCGCCTACCAGGTGCTTCCATTTTTTCGTAATCTTCAGCAAATTCTGCCAATTCAAAGTTAAACTGTCCTGTTGTAGCTGAAATGCACAAGAAAACAAAGCTATCAAGCTTTCAGAGAGTATGAGATGACAGATAAATTACTGTCTGAAGTTGCACAAATTTGCCAGAAGGTACAGTCAAACTATCATACATCACCTGCACCTGTAAACAGTGGAGTTAAAAGTGATCAGCGCTTTCAAAAGTTGAAATGTATCCGTATTCTTGAAAAGCTGATCCTTGCAGGGATTTGCTTTGTATACAGAGCACATGTAACCATTAGGTGCTAGTTAAAGGCATGCTTAAATGCTTTTCACGTCACATGTTAGATGCATGCATCCATTATGAATAGTGCAGGCTACAATACTCTTCAACATTTCTGTTAACAGAAATTCAAGTTTGTTTTTTTTTTAAAACTGAACCTAAGATAAAAAGTGAATGTAATATACCAGTGTGTCTTTGTATAGAGCACATTTTATTTCAACTTGCTTTTAAAAGACAAGCTCGGTAAACAGCAGTGACTATAATGAGCTTCAATGCCAGTGGTAGTCACAGATATGACATCATAACAGCTGAATTCAATACCCATACATATGGACAGCAACTGAGCTTAGTGTAGAAAATACACCTACTTGAACTGCAATTAAAGCTGCCCCTACCGGCTCGTAAACCACAATACAAGAGACTGAAAAATGCTTCTTCAAAAAGCAACCACAAATATCCCTAAAGTGAAAAATTAACTCAGATTTCACTGTACTCTAAAGAGTTATTTGGGTGTCTCATAAATCAGGTGGTAGTAGCATGACCTCATAATGTATGGGCGTCAGAGGCACCCTGTTGTGTTATGAGATTTGTATAATGAATTCAGCTCACTTCATCTTTTTCACAACCTGACTTTGATTTAAGAGTGATGGGGGGTATGAAAAGACCAGGTACTGCTTTCAAAGGTTAAATGAAGGTCAGAAGAAGGCCTGCCAGGGAGTGTATCCCTGGTCACTTTGTAATGACTTTATATAAAAACTACTTTCAAGGTAGAAGGACATAAGCCATTTTCTATCAATAATGATATACTATAACTATAAACAAAACAATAATGCACAATCTAAAATGTTCTGAAAATCAAGATGCTGGTTTGGGGTATGCATGGTTAGTAATGTATAGTAAAGTATAATATATGTGTCTGCTGTACTGTGCTATAACATTATGTCTATTGTATATTCTTTATATATCTCGTGAGTTAAAGCTTTGTAAATATAGCCCAATGTTTTTTTTTTTTTCTATCAATACTTTTTACCTCTCACTAAAATATAGACATGGACAGATTTGGCTTTCCTTCGCCCAAGATGCTTTCTAGCTAAATATGATGTTTCAGAAGAACTTATACTGTTATGAAACTCTACCTCTAAGGTGCCTTGCCTTCAAGGAAGCCTGCATGACTAAACAGAGCTATTTTCAGTTCTGGCATACACAAGCTCCATAGAATGACTATATCGCCTATTCAGGTTTTTAATAGCCAACATATTTATTTCACCTTCTAAATGAAATCCAATGTGGAACTATTAATATTAATGCAGTGAGATCATTCTAATGATGAATTAATAAAACGCTTAGACTCTCTATGTAATGCTGCTTGTCCCCCCAGCACTTAAAGATAGCCTTTACTGCAAAGAGGAAGAGATCCGAAGGGCTTTGCCAGAGCCATTAAAATAGAATACAATTTACTGTTTTCAAGTCAACTGTTTTAACAGCAATCAATGGCATTGATTTTGAAGACAAAACATGCACCTACTAAAGCTTTGCCCAGTTTGTTACAATCACTTTATTTATGTATCCAAATCAAGCCAGTGCGCAGGATAAACACAGTCAGTATAATATAGTTGTAAAACCTTGCATCTGTGCTCTTTCTGATGAAAGGCTCCTGTCACATTGGAGTAGATACCTTTCCAATCTATAATTCCTAGAGCAGGGGTCAGCAACGCGTGGCTCGCGAGCCGCATGCGATTCTTTGAGCGGATAGGTGTGGCTCTTTAATAATATATAATACTCCCAAAAACAAAGTCAAAACAAATAAATATTCATTGACTCTGTCCGAGTGGAAACTAAAACATTTAAAACGACAAAAAGTCTCAACTAGGCAGGCAGACTAAGGGGTTGATTCCACAAAGTTGATTGACTTTCTCGCTCGTACCACTGTCTGTCTCTGGAAGAGATATCATACAAATAAAGCATTTTGAATTTGAAAAGGGTGCGCATGCGGTGTGGGTTTAAATGTTAGCTTGCATAAGTTCAGGAGGCGTGTAGCAAGGGGGTTTCCAATTTCCTGTCAATTAGTTCCTATTTACTCTTTAAGCCCTGATCACTTGCACCTTTGCTGTCTAGTGTTTTATTTTTGTAGCACACGCTCAGACGCCGTCTTTTCGTGTTTCTCCGCTAATCTACACTTCGTTGCCTTTCACTGGAGGTCAATTCTCTGCGCAGCGCTCCCAAGATATTATCAAATATTTTCCTACCTGCTCTGGTGCTGTTTCTCATCATTCAGCTTCTCCGTTCGGCCGCAGGAGCTCCAGCGTTACTCTTTCCTGCTCTTTCCAGCCCAGCAACAGCACCGTTCAAACCGCAGCTCCATTTCTCATCTCGTCCGCGTCTTCATTAGACAAACTGGCCCTCCACTAAAATCTCTAAAGCTCCTTCAACAAGACATTGACATTCCCGTCGTCAGCGTTTGCCTTGCCATCACTCCTCTATTTAATCCACCATAAAGATCTGTCAGCTGAACATTCCTTCACTCTTCACTTGCAATCAAGTGTCCCTCCTCCTCTCCCAGAGCCAGCAAAATTACCGTTCCTTCATGGGATCCTGCCCTGAACTTCTATTGGCTACGTTCAACGCTTTTAGGGATCTGTCCATTCAGTTTCATGCTCCGTTTCGCCGTGTGGCAGCTTGTGCTTTCGACTCGTCACAACAAGATTCAACAACACTGCTGTTTTGCAACTTTTCCACCAGCGCTTCTCAGTTCGTGGCTACCAAGGCAACGCCCTCATTGCGTGACTGCGGGGAGTGGTAAAGTAACCATGGTGACCAGGCAGCTTAATCTGCACTGCGAACTCCCTACTTCAGTACTGCAATTTTCTGGCTTGCTTGCTGCTGGGCTTTTACATCCTGCGAGGGTTCGTTCAACTCGTCGAACTGTGACATCTAAATACTGCGTTAACGTATTCATATACATGACTGACTGTCCTAAAACATATAACGAAGATATTAAAATCTAAAAGAGTATGCAATTGTTGTCTACATCAATAAGGATTTTAATCACAATAACCAAGTATTCTACCCGGCTTCACTCAAGCCAATGGTTAATTCTAATCATAACCGCTAGATGGCAGTGTAACACCACAAATTTTATACAGTCTCTAAGCTGGTTTGCTATCACTGTGAAGCTTACACGATCCATCTTTTCTACACATCCCCGCAGTTTCTTGTCATTCTGAGGGATTTACAGGAGACCTCCTCTTCAACCTTTTGTAGCAACTGACATTCTCCAATTTCAACAGTTCCCCACTTCAAGGACCTGGTCATGAAGCAACCTTACTCAGCTGTGAGATGCTCAGTATCTACCATCATAGTAACGTCCTGCTTTCCTGCATCATGCATCCATTCCTGTGACTTATTCCTGTTCCCAGATTTGTGTTTTCTCATCTGGCGCTGCTCCTCCAGTCCGACCAGCTTCATCAAAAGTCATCATTTCATCAACGCGAGCCGCTAGTCAGCCATGGAACCATGTCCTACGACTTATCAATGTTTCAGTCAATGTCTTCCTACCCCCAATAGACAATAAACTGCTTCCAACCAATCAATAGGTTTTGCAGACACCTCGGAGCAACACATTCTTCATCCTCTCTGGTTCTGCAGCAGTCTCAGATCTCTGCATTCTTCATCTCTGCCCAAAAGCAGCCCCATCTCTTGCTCCATCTAAATCGGCCTTAACACCGAAACACCAATATCTACTGCATTCAGCAGATCCCTACTCTCTGCAGCAGACCACCGCACTCTACCGATGGTAGTCCTCCGTCTCTATTCCAGATCTCTGCTTCAGCAAATCTCTGTTCTCACAGCTGGGCCTCTGCACACTACTGACAGCACTTCATTGTTTTCTTCCTCAGACCTCTGCTCTGTTAAGCAGATCCCACCCTCTACTGTTAATTGCTCCTCACTATAGCAGATCTCCACTCCCTCTATTCATCAATTTTTACAGATCCATCGTCACTTGTCTCTGGTTCTCAACCCACCTCTCCACCCTCCTCTCCAGGACAGGCCTCGCTCCTCAGCTATTTACCCCATGCCTTCCGTATTGGTGCAGCCACCTCCGCTGCAAGGGCCAGCATCAATCAGAGCCTGATCAAGACCATGGGGCATGGTCCTGTTCTGTAGTGGATTATTATGTTCATTCATCTCCTTCTGACATAGTTGCAGCCCATTCCAAAATTGCTAGTATGCCTGAAGTGGGGGCTACCTGTCTGCCAGAGCCACTAGAGGTTTTCCCCCCAATTAGCTTCAAGGGGTTTTTTCCTCCCCACTGAGCAGCAGGTATACACATAGTCATATCCTACTAAATTTACTAACCATTCTCCTGTTTGTCCCATTTGTCCTTCTAGTCTTTTGTTTATGTTATGCACTGGCATGTGCTCTTTTGTTTGTCTCATAGTGTGGGTGATTTGGTGGAGTGCCAGGGGTCCATCCTGTGGGGGGCAAGTGATCTCACTTCCCCAACCTCAGGGCATAGCTTCAGCTAACCCTTGACCTTCAGGGGGGTTCTCACCATGTAAGTCAGAGCGGACCCCCGGCCACACTTTGTTCTTTCGCAGCTCCTGCGCTTATCTTGCCTCACTCAAGGCGCTTCTATACTCTGTCTCAGTTTGGGACGTGGCTACTCATGCTCGAGTCCCATACTAACCTTTATGCCTTGTTCTTATCTCAGGTCCCAGGCAGCGTGAAGTCTCGGCCAATTGGGGGTCTAACGAGCTCCCCTTTACAGAAGTCTCAGATGCTGGGTACCTCTCCCTCTCTATCTCCTTTCGTGTCCCAGTCGTACTGAGCACGATGTAATAATATTTCACTGCATAATCCATCAAGAGGCACTCTGTGCACAAAGTTTTCTAGGTGAGATGGCAAAAGTGAAGGATTTAGTTGTACAGATCGTCAACAAAATATTGGCAAAAGGTCTTAATCGTCTGCAGTTTTGTGAACTTCTTCAAGAAGTCAACAGCCAATATTCAGATCTTCTCTGAAGTGCTTTCGCATTTTGCGGCCTATCTCAAGGAAACCAAAGCGTTTCTGCGAGAGAAATGCTTTGAATATGCCGGGTTTACAGATCCACTGTGGCTATAGAAATTGGATTTCATGGTGGATATTACTTCTCACTTAAATGTGCTAAATCTGAAGCTACAGGGAAAGAGAATACTGCTCTTGCTTTTAGAAGAAGTTCTTTCATTTAAATGAAAGCTGGCTGTGTTACGAGGGATATCCAGATACCCATGTTGATGCATTTTCCAACACTGAAGCAATGTAAACACACAAATGAGTGTGACCTTGACCTTACATTCTTTGCTGAAACAATTGTCAACATGCAAGCTGTGTTTGTGGGGCGATTTCAAGAGTTCTGGAAAGAAAAGGAAACTTTGCATTTTTGTTGAAACCACTTGAAGCTGACACTTCTGCACTTAATTTTTCAGCACTTGAATTAGCTGATTTGCAGGACAAGGATTTGTGGAATTCCAAATTCAGAGACCTGGTGTTTGAACTTGAAAATCCGAAAAGACAAAAATCCACCCTGCTCAAAAGACAAGACCAAATTGAAGTTTTGGAATTATTTACCTGACACCTAATTCAACTGAAGAAATACACAATCTTTGGATCTACATACAAGTGTGAGCAAGTGTTTTCAAATATGAATTGCATCAAAAGCCAGCTCAAATAATTCTTGAATCATGCCTGAAAATGAAGGTCACAGAGTATTCGGCAGACACTGAGGAACTTTCCAACAGCAGAAGTCGCAATAAAAACAGCAGTTGAAACCTATGAAACTTTAATAAAAAGGGAAAGACAAAATTAAAATCGCTTCATATACATTTCATAACTGTTTTGCACTGTTTTGTTTTTAAATGAGAATGCCCAATTATTTTTCCCCTCAACACAGCAATTCCCCACACAGCTCAGGAGAACTGAAGGTTCAGTGGGTGTCGTCCAATCCCTCTTTTATACCCAGGAACTCAAGAACAGATGTCAGCCAGCTACCGACCTCTGAAGAACAAGGTCCAGCCCTGCAGGTATCCACCTGAGCTCACTAGGCACCTGGCCAGTATGGTCTGCTATAGCACGATGAGGAGAAACAGTCCTTGCCAATTTTGCTTCCCTAATCTCTGGAAACACCAGCCAATACGACGCTCCCTCTGATATTCACAGCGAAATCTGGTGACTTTACATAGCAATGACGTGAATCTACGCTCCGCTGACTGCATGGCTCACTGTGCACACCACGCGGTCATGCTTTTACAAGGTAAGCCACTCAGGGACCCCCTAAAAAACATTTGAATTTATTTATTTATTTTTTTTTTAGTAGTATTGATTAGTTAGTTTCTCTATATGGATAGTCACACTGGGAATGGTTTACTAAGCTTTTACATCACAACAAATTATGCACCTTTTTCCCCCTGAAATTAATCTAACTGTTGCTACATCATTTGTAATGCATACTGCCTCAAATTGTGCAAGGCTTATTGCCCTTTAAAGAAAGTGATATTGTCAAGAAAACTCATTCAAATTAAAAACAAATCTAAAATATTATCTTTTGTTTTGGTTTATTTTTAATTTTTTTTATATTGAACATTTTGACTTCCTTTATCACATTCATTTTCATACTAAGGACTTTTTTCTGAAAAAGGGCTAGTGTTTAAAAAGAGCTTTGATTAAGAAAGGATTTTAACTACATCCTAAATGCTAATATCTAAAGCTGCAATATTAATTATGGGAGGAAAGGACCCCCTAAGAATTTTGTTAATACATCCAGAGGATTTAAAATTTGACAAGCATAGTTATTCGAAAACACGATATCTCTTTGCATAAATCAGAGATTACCACAGCTACAGAGCATTTTTGTGAAATGATAGAGGGTGATAGTTCGTAACAAATAGTGTTTGCTAATTTTTTTTTTTTTTTTTTTTTAAGACAGGTTACATTTGACATGTATTGACATTGCTGCTGCATCAAAAGTTATGATAAATGTCATAGGATTGTTTTCTTTGTGACAAACTGACAGAATTGTATTTAAACTAGGCAGCATCTGTGTTTTAAAAGTCATTAGAAATTGTTTGGAGTGTCAATGTTAGTGTCAATGTTGTTCTGGGATTTTTGTCTTAAACCTTCATAGCTGGTAATATGGAGTTTTTGAGTGTTAGAACCAGGCGTGGCTTATTATCTTTCAAGATTCTAATGTTTATATTTACGCTAGATACTGCCTGCAAAGAATATTCCAAGACAAAGAAACAGTGGTCTAGACAAATAGGTGGTCTCTCTCTAATCCTTTAGAAAAGTCAGTGCTTATATTGATTTAATGTAATGTAATTAGTGCAGACTAAAGATTTCAAGATTAATTCCACCTTTCAACATGACTTCATTTTCTTTGAAACCCTCAATACCTCTTATACATAAATAGAGCTTTATATCCACAGTATATATAAAGCCTTCAATATCACATTACAGCGGTATATAAAATGCTTTTCGTTTCACTTTTTTAAGGTGATGAAAAGGACAAGTAGATCTTGGGTAAATCAGCACAGTTTGATTTGATGTTAAAGCCCTTGGCTAAACACAAATTGCATTTAATTCTCTCAATAAAGAACTTTGGTCCTGAGCATTTAACAAGCAGAAAAGGGGAGCAACCCAATATAACAGAGAACATCTCACTATTCAGGTTATCATGACTCTGCTGGAGGCAAAACAAACATATATATATATATATATATATATATATATATATATATATATATATATATATATATATATATATATATATATAGTTTTGTTTGGCGAGAGCTAGCTCTAAGGGCAGTCGTCGGGAAAGGTCATAGCGGTCGGTATTCATCACTGATGACTGGATCAATAGCTGTGTTTTGGCCCCAGTCTCCTACGAGAGATGGCATGCCATCAGTGACAGACAAATATCATAGTTAAGCAAAATATCCAGCCAGACCTAGTAACATTTTTATTGATTTTTGTTGTGCAAATAATGTCTTTTTGGGCTGAATAAATGGCTCAGAGGCAAACAGTTATTGTTTATGATCCCATAGTGCAATAAAAGGAGGGGAAATATATTATAGCCAATGTCTCAAGGTACACCACATAATCATCCTTAGGTGGTGAAAAGTTACTTTGCCAAAAGCCATCAATGCATATTTATCTGCACTTAAAAGTCCCTGTAGGACTTGCAAATCTTCAACAAAACTGCTGAAAATTAAAAGGGTATTTTCTTTTCTATTCAGAGTGCTCCAGGATATCACATTCTTGAATACCAGTATCAATGCGGGGGAAAAAAAATGCTTTGTATGCATGCTATTTGTTGTAAAACCAATAATTGATAAATGAGTAGTAAAAAATAAATAATAAAATAAAACAAACAACAACAACAACAAAAACCCATCAATATTCTGGAGATACAGTATTTGGGAAATTATTTGGGATCTTAAATATTTCCTTATTACTCATGTACCAACTATTTTACTTAATTTCTAATTCAACAAAAAACTGACTTTAGCAGAAAAGTTTAGTGATCAGAATGTATAACTAAAACAGCTTTCAGATTTAGCTGAATAAAACTCATTATGAATGTCAATTACTTTTTAGACACTTTAAAGTATTTTAAAAGGTTGCTGTGCTGGGAAGAACCCCAGACTGGAGTAGTTATTCTTATAAGATTGCTTTAAGGATCTTTGGATGTACTGTACAGAGACAGATATTAAAAGATGTTGTGCAATCTGTGCAACTTTGTTGTCTGAAGAGATGTGTGACAGCTGCAAATATTGAAACCCTACAGGTATGAATACATTAAAATGAATCTAAACATAAAAGCAATTACAGTTCAGAGAAGATGCAACTGTTGCAAAGGGAACACTGTTTCTTTTTCTTAATGCATAATGTAAATATGATCAGTTAGTTCATTTGATGCTTTATGCCAAGGATGCCCCCTGAACTAACGACAACATGATACACACAAACCAAGTTATGTAGACAGATTGATAGCATTATAACCAACAGAAATAAAACCCAAACCAAAAAAAAATCAAAAAAAAAAAAACAAAGACATTGTTTTACTTACGAAATTGCCTTTGAATTAAATACACAAAAGGGTGATTAAGAAAATCACCACATAGATAAAGCAAATGCTTTAGAAAGATCAATATTGTCAATACAAATGTGCTTTGCATATTTAAATGAAATCTAACCTTGACAACCTATTTTCCAGAAATTACATTCATGTGATTTAAATCATATAGCAATTTCCTAAACTCAAATAGATTCACAGTTGACACAGTTATCTATTGAATTTGTTCTGAAACACATTCATTTAAAAAACCTAACCCTAATTATGAGCTCGCACCTCTTTCTATACATGTGTTTAATACACCACAATGTGTATTGTAAAGTGCTAACGATAGAGGTTGGAGGTGTTTACTGCATCAGAGTGGTAGAAATTTAAAATCTTTTCTTGAGAAACATGGACCTGCTCCATACGGCTACAATCCAGCACGTGTTTGGATGCTGAAAAGGTACCATTACGCTTGGCAAGGTTGAAACAGTGTCTACTTTATCTGCTCAATATTTCAAAGTGAAAGAAACAACATACTTGGTGTGTATATATCAATTGTTTTACTTTTAATTCCTCTCTAAAATCACCCCAGCACGCAGTATGCAGATTTGTGTTCAAAGGGTACTGTACTTACTAAAAGATCAGGCGCTTTTACAGAACCATTATATCCAAGATTTCAACATGGCAAACCTACAGCTAAACAAAAGTAAAAACAGTACTAGTCCCTTCTGCAGCAGATGATAAAAAAAGGCTTGGTCTTGGTTAAGAGGATTGTTCACTCTCAATCCAGGGCATCCTTGAAGTAAAGTCTGCCAGTTGGGTATGATTATATAGGCTGGCAACACTCAACCAGGGCCTGAAATGAGATGCACCAAACCTTCTTTCAAAGAAACCAATGCCAAATTTCAACACCATTCTCTAGAGACAATGGGTACTGTCCACCACAGTTTACCGAGCATATCAGAATCTGAACAAAATGGCTTACCATGTTAGCAATCCATGTTTTTTGAACACGGGTCATTGGGTAGTTGTTTTTTATACTAATATAATTTCAGGCTTGCTGGCAAACTTTAAAATTTTGGATTCAAATTTTTATAGATACAAAGAATGTGAGAATGTCACTGGAAAAAGCTTGCACACTGAAGTGGAGATAATAACAGCTTAACCTGGAATGAAATCTAATGGAATGTCATAGTTATTGCAGCTTTACCATTTTAATTATTATCTGAAAGTGTTATAAACAAAGAGGAAAAAATAAAGACGATTCTACGGTGAAGGAATCTGGCTTATGCAGAAGGTCACCCTAAAAGATCCAAGCATTTCCTGAAATGATAAAACTAAGGCAAAAGCATAAAGTTTATCATCACCCTTGTCCATCACCAATCAAAGTCTGTGTGAGTATGGCCTGCAGTGAAAAGATTTAGACAAATCATCTAATGGCAGAGGTTAAAAGAAACTTGTTACTATGACAACAGAGAGGGTCAGATAACAAAATGAACAGCCACTTTTGATCTTCATTTTTTTTTTTTCCTTTTCTCCTCTTCTGTTATCTGGGCCACTCCATCAAACACCTAATAGATAACAGAGTTGAAAACCCAATCGACCTTCAAGGAGCTCCAGACAAGTAGCAAATTCTCTGGAAAGGTTACCATTACAGGGCAGGTATGTATGGCAACATTTTCTTTGAGCTTTCATCCCACTCTATGCCAGGAGTGTTAGAAAAAAAGACATTGGAATGTGAAACACCTTATAAAATACTATAGAGTATTACATTAGGAAAATAACCCCCAAAAAGTGTTCTAAAAATCTCCAATTAACAGATCCAATACATTAAGTAATTTTCAATTATTAACTATATGTGAGTATAGCTAATATACAGTACATAGGCAAACCATACATAGATTCCAATTCAATTTTAGTTTCTGAAAATAAAGTAAGAAATGTCAGCTTAATAACAAAATGCCCGTTCTCATTATTTAGTAGGTAAGCTTTCTGAGCAGGACATGACAAGGACAAGAAAATACTCTTTTATTTCTCTTAAGTTTTTTTTTTTAATTATTTTTGTGCATGAAAGAAGATTTGGCTTCACTGTACATGTTAACTGCATTGTCAGTCATACTGGTTTACAGAAATAAGGAAGTAGTCATACCGCTTAGAATTTTGATCTTGCCTATATTATTTGTGACTACAAAACAAGCGATAACCAAGTATATTAGAGGACCCTGTATTACTGGAACAACCCCTCCATAAGATGCTAACCCTAGGTAATGGTCAATACGTCCTACGGTAAACTACCCCCCCCCCCCCCCCCCCTAAAGGCTTTCTCTGCTTTTTTTTTATCCCTGGCTCTGTACTTTCAGTTGTCATCCCCGGGGGGGGGGGGGATAAATTTATCCCCCCGATAAAAGATTTTGAATTTACCATGATTTCTCCGGGAAATTTTAAACCTGTTTTAAATTATAAATGTATGCTGCAACATTTTTACGCAAACTGGCTTAAAAAAAATCTAAGCACTTCAGACCGTGAGATGAGTAGCACACTGTATTAGCATGATTTAAAAAAAAAAAAAAAAAGTGGAATGGAGTTTAGTTTCACTGGAGCCGGATCATGAGGTTTGGCTGTATAAAGTGGATCAGGCTCGTATTCCACTCACCCGTCATTGTCATCCAAGAGTGGTGCCATAGCAAGGCAAATTAACCAATGAAAATAAATTATGCCGATGCCATTCAGTTTCTGTATTTCAAACCATTATTTTTTTTATTATCATTGGAAGTGCATACTTATACTAAAGAAAAAAAGGAATGAAGACAGGACACTAAAAATCCATAGTAGCTTTTTTTTAAACAACCCCAGAGCCAAAGACTGGAACTTTTATCCATGAGTCACATGCTGAGCAGAATGGGGGGAAAAAAGGCCAAGATTAACAGCAATTAACTTTGCAGATTAAACTGTTAAAATAAGTACCGTATGTTGTATTATGTTGCAGCTATTGCTGTTACACTCTGTGTAGTTATCAATGAGGTTATGTGCAGCAATGCAAGTACTTGTCATGAGTGTGTTTTAACATTATTTTAGTTGCTATAAGCATAGGTAATTTTTGTTATTGCCTTTTTATACCGTATCCATAAAAACAATAACTACATTTATCCTGCATGATGGCAGATTTGGCAAATGTGTGATTTCTAAAGACTTTTTAGCAGTTGGTTTGGTTTAAATAAGTAACTTAATTATTCTCTTAACTGTTAAAATTGTGTACTACAGATGTATCAAGGCTTGCAATGACGTTTTGTTGTTTGTCTATTTTATCCCCCCACTGGAAATCGCACCCTGGTGTTATAGCATTGTAACTGTGCCTCCCAATGAAGGGCACTTGTATAAATTAAAAGGGTACAAAGCGTGTGCTGGGAGGGGGTGTCGAGGGGCAGTGTATGCTTTTTGATCAAAAATGCATAAAATTCTTATATATATCCCCATCCAGCAAAAATATTACAGCTATCAGAGTTATTATTTTTATCACAGTTCATTATATCAAGTTTCTTTCTGATGCAATGTGGTTAGCAATATCAGTGTAAAGCTATGGCCAAAAGTTTTGCAGAAGCCATAACAGTCGTACGATTTTTCATGTTATATTTCGAAATATCACATTTTTCAATATGGAAAACTACAAAGCAATATGTAATTCAATATATTAACGTGACATTATTCAGCGGGTGTGTGGCAAGGTGCCTGCCCCTTTTTTATATTATTATTATTATTATTATTATTATTATTATTATTATTATTATTATTATTATTATATTATTATTATTATTATATTTTTCTTCAATGGACTGGCATCCCGTCCAGGGTGTAGTCCCGTCTTTTGCCTCAATGTCTGCCCGGTTAGGCTCTGGCTCGCCAAAACTCTCTATAGGGTAAAGTGGTTACAGATAATGAATGGATGGATTATATTTTTTTATATGTGTGTGCGGACGAACGAAAGCCCTCCGACATTACTGTTTATTGTTCGAGACCGCCCAAAAAGCCAGTCTCGTAAAGTGTAGATGGCGGGGATGGGGTTAAATCCCCATTTGTATAAAGCGGCTGGAAATGTGGCTGGAGCTTTAATAAGGTAATTGTTTAATAATGTAATTAAAGCTCCAGCCACAGTATAAAAGACCCACTCCGGGCTCAGAGCTGAGAGTTGTGAGGAGAGTGAAGGATAGTAAGAGTGAATGCTACCAAGTCAGCAAACAAGGTACTCGTAATAAAAAATATTATTTGTTAGTGTTTATTTTATTTTTATTTTTGTGCCCTTTATTTTGTGTTTTGTTTAAACTGTTTGTTTATTTTTGTATAATAAAAAGGTGAGTGCTATTGCGTTCAGTTTTAGGCCGTACATTAATTGTTCTTGTTTTGTTTCCTGGTATGACATCACTACCATACAAAAAAGATTATTTTAAACAAAAAATAAATAAATACATGCGACAGGCTGTAAATACGGTGACGTCAGGTCAGAAGCAGGAACCTAAAACACAGGCAAGTACTGCAGTGAAAAGACACGCTGCAGAGCGCTGTTTATTAAACAACAAAAGTAAATAAAATATTTGAACAAAAACAAAACACTGCTCACAGAGCAAGAAATAAAAGATTTAAAAAAAAAACAAAATCACGGACACCAAATAATATGACCAGGCTGGGCAATAGCCTTCACTGATATTACTTTTAAATTAGCTTTCCGCTTTTTGCTCTCGCTCTCGCTTTCCTCCGTACACCAACCCTGAAGGGAGAGAGCTGCAGGTCTCTTTGTTTGTGGATACATATAGGATACAATAAACTAAAGGACCTATTTTCACTTTCCCTATTGTGAGCAATTACATTTTGAAAACTTAGGGCCTGCTTCTGGGTGGTCTTGAAAAAGAGCATGCTATGTACGCTTACTGTAATTGATGATCATTTTGTACACCCCCCTTATAACTGCCAGCATCATGGTGTCAAAGTCTCATATCTCAGAAAATATTTGAAATTGTGACTTCATATGTGTAGGGTTATGTAAATCCTCCATAATAAATGTGCTGCTCATGATGACATTGACCTTTTTTTTTAAAAAACTATGTAAACATAATCATTTGTATTAATTAAACTGTGGCAGTGTTCAGATCGGCCACATCAATTGAATAGACCCCAGTGTTCTTACAGTTGATACAATGCTGTATTCTATAATTATCTCCAGAAAGTTTCTTTATAGGTGGTGTCCAGTAGAAACTAACTATTTCACTGCCACATTGTTTTAATGTAGATACGGCATTTCACTTAGATTATTACCATGGCAATGATTTGATTTTGCTTTGCTTTTGTTTACTACTTAGTGTGTTAGTTTTCCCTGTACAGTAAAGAAAACACAACAACGACAGAATGCTGTAAATCAGAAATCACAAACCTTTACTCTGTCTGGGCCAATAAAGATCATCTTCCCCAATGACAGGAACTGCTGACCGATAAATTACTCATGTACACGTTATGAATATATAAATACACAGCCCTTCTCACTACAAATGTGTGAAGTATTTGCTAATTTGATCATCATGCTTTAATGGAAGCTTTAAACATATTACATAAATGCTCCACTCCCAGGATGGAGTAAAGTTGGCCAATAGCCAACATGTGATCAATTTCAAGAGATTTTCAGATTCCTTATCAAGGGTGTGAGTAAACCTTTTTTTCTAGATACAGTAATTAGACCTTAGTTTTATGCTACACACAAAAATGTCTATATCTTATTAATACCAGCACTGTATTCAATATGCCTAATAGTCCAGCGATTTCCTAGAGGGTGGGGAGTTTAAGGTCTGTCAATACCTGAATGAAACAGTGTTAAATGAGCTAAATAACTGCCTTGTAGACATGATGATCATAAACAGCTATGCTAATTTCCCTTTTGCACTTTTGATTACAGATTAATGATAGTTTGCTCTTGACATTTAAAATTGCTGAACCACATGGTTTAAGGCACTGAATAGAAATATACAGCTCCGTATCGAACATACTGAATCAATAAACGTTGCCATTTAACAAACAATAGCATGTAAACAGTTGCTAGGATTAGAGTGGTAAATGCTGTGCTGGAGTACTTAATTATTGTTTAAAAACATTAGGCTTTAGTTCATTGATGGAGATCCCCAGCTGGAAAGGTCATAGTGTTTCTGTTCTGTGCTTTTTGTTGTTTAATGTCATTAAGTATTTAAACTAGGTGGTAGGAAATTCTATAACAGGGACAAATAGTAAGTAACTGTTACATAAGAATTGTAACAACTATTTTCTGTGGGGTACTGATAGAACACAGGCTGCAGGGTCCAAAGACTTTACACAGTAATCTTCAAAGGTCCCACATTAAAATGGACAGATTTAAAAAAAAACAAACAAAAAAAAAAACACAACATGCAAATAGTACCTATTTACAAAATAATCACAGTTAATAGTTGGACCAGGAATCAGAAATGTCTCTACAAGCCAGACCACATTACAGCCATGTTTGTGCTGTTCCTTGTGTACAGTGTTACTGGCATGTTACTTGATGTCCAAGGTAATCATACCATGCCTGTTTTGGATTATTCCCAGCTCTGGGGGAAGTGAATCCTATTTCATTTACAGTTTTCCTTGGCAAATGTTGTTTTCTGTGTCTGCCTCCAAGTGAAGATGGTTTTCAATATCACAATCATGTAATTTTCCAGGCCTATATACGGCCTGACAAATCAAGCCTCTCAGACCCACTTATATGCAAGTCTTTCCAGATTCTAAGAGTGGGATATGGCAGCTATGGACACAACTTATATACTGAATGTGTTATGCAATTTATATAGATGTTTGAGAAGTCACATGCCAGTCCACTACACTTTGTGTTTCTAATACAACGGTAGAACATGCAGTATAGCTGAAGTCATGCATTTATTGAAACCAGACACATTCATACCTGTGATTATTATTTTGAATTGCAATTTTTATGTAATGATGTAAACCACTGATGGGAACAGTTAATTTGTAATGGCTTAGATATTCAAGATAAGGTTGAAAAGAAGCTGCAGGAACTTATTAGCTGTTGGAGGGAATCTGGAAGCAGGTTTCAAATAAAGGCACGATTAATTTACACTGCAGTAATGCCATATCTAAAATTTTGAATATAACTGACAGTAAGAATAGCCATTACATTTATAAAAATATGTTATTATTATTTATTATTATTATTATTATTATTATTTATTATTAGTAGTAGTAGTCATATTGGTAACTAAAGGGATGTGAATTATTGCCATTCTATGAGGACAAAGTCAGGTGTGGTTTCTCGTTTGAGGACAATATTCAAAATGAATAATTTAAAACCCTATCATATAGTAGTTTAGAGCTTTATAAGAAAATATTGACAAGCATAAATTCCAGACTTCAAAGATTAAGCCTTCCACCATGACACAACATGTGAGAACATGCTGCAGTACAGTGGCATTTCTATCACATTTAAGGCAGCAACATAAAATGTTTTTGAGTAAGATAACATTTCTTTGAAGTCAATAAAGACTCCTACAGATACTATGACCTTTTTAACCCCAAGCTAGCAATGTACTTCCTCACAGCCACTTTAAATGTCACCTTTCTTGTATTCATGTGTTGTTTATTTTCTATCCCAGACATGCAACTTGATAGCACAACAAAAGAGTGAGTGCAGGGCCTATACAGCTAGTTATATGGCAGTATCATCATACCTTTCAGTTGTCCAAACTGTACAAAAGCATCTTCAGTCACAACCTAACCAAGGTCAGCATGGATTAGCTGGCAGTAACCCTATCGGCCCCAGCACAGTCCTTACAAAACCAAATGACACTAGCTGTCAGCAGACTCTTTCTGAAGAACCCTATCTGACTGATCCTTGGTTGTAGAATGTCCAGAACTGGGTAGCAATTTCAAATTGTTTCTTTTTGTGTCTTCTATTAATTCACTTTGATTTTAGGTGACAGATTAGGTTAATCAATTAAGATGTATAGGATTATATGTGCTACCCACCCATATGTAGCATAATTCCTACAATTTGTGGTTCTGTCACCTATGACATATCTCTCTTTGTATTTGTACCCTCTGAATTCCTGCTCAGTAGAAGAGTGGCTTAATGCTACAAGGGTTAAGTATATCCCTATAGAACAAAGTGTAAACAAGCAAAGCACAAGTGAAATAAGCTAGTTATTATTGTTTTATTTGGCAGGTGTCTTTATCCAAGGCGACTTGCAAGTGTTATAACTAATATTACCTTTCCAGGGAAGTTAGGCTGGAAAGTTGCAAATTACCTAATCTCAAGTACCGTAACCCCTAGGGTTTGTATGTCAAAACTTACATTTTAAAGGTTTTAATTTGTTATTTATCTGCTTAAGGCTGCCGAAAGGAGTGTTTTTTTTTGTTTTTGTTTTTTTTTTGTGAAAGGTGCTTTGATCATGGTTGTGCCTAAAGCATAACAAAAAAAATATGCCTGCACATAAATACAAAGTTATAAAGTGTGCGTATTTTATAGAAAGAAATAAAGATACCTTTGCAAAAAGCTGGAGCTGAGACTGTTGTAATTTTATTTTAATAGCCATGGTTTAGCTCCAACATCACGCTTCTTGCATGCTTGATTAAAAGCATATTTTTAAATGGCATGCATTTAATACTGTCTTTTACAAGTGTTATAAGACCACCATGTGACTTAAACATTGTTTCCATGGGGAAAAAAAAGACATACAGTATATCTGAGTTAAGATTTTAAGATGCTCTCAATTGGTAACCATGATTACAGTCACACAGAACTACATCCACGTTATGGTACGGTCTAGACCAAGGTCTTTGCTGGAGTAGAACTGAAGGTACAATTTGGCAACAGCTCTTAGTTTTTTTTGTTTATGTTTGCAATTAATCTGAATAGGTAAGACTTTACATTAATTATCCTTAAATACACTAACATTATACTGTTAAACAATAGTAATAAGACATATTATTGCAACAACATGCGTAATTACAATATGACACATTATTATTATTTAGTCATTTAGCAGATGCTTTTATCCAAAGCTACGTACAGAGACTTGGGCGGGTGAACTATATCACAATTGCTGCTGGAGTCACTTACAATAGAATCTCGATTTTACATCTCATCTGAAGGATGGAGCACAAAGAGGTTAAGTGTAATTAATATGTAACCAAATGTAGTAGAGACTACGTTTTCTTTACTGAGCAGTTTGTAACTTCCCAATTGGTACAGAAATGAGAATATGTATTTAAAAAAAAAAACAAAAACAAAAAAAAAAAACTAATCACTAGGATGTATGCTACCAACCTTAAAGGATCAAATATACATTAATTTGTAAAAAGCTGTACCATATACCAAGCTGCAAGTCCCCACTAGTGTGAACTACCTGTCCACAGATTAAACATACATAGCAAATTTTGACGGACCCTTTCCTGTAAAACTCCACCGTGTTTTTTGTATACTGTATAAATCATGACTGTGTGTAACATACACCCAAGCCTCAAATTATATTGTGCAGAGAAAATCTAAACTTGCTAACCTGTGCCCCCTACACTTCTGTCAGATTTACTACTCAAGCTTTTTCTTGGTAATCACGCTACTATGCAGCTCATCACCCCCCCCCCCCCCCCCCATCATTACAACTAATAGATTTAAAGAGAAATTAAATTACTTGTCCTCACTGCCAGCACTTGACACCTTTATGGGTCATTTGTAATGAAGCTATTCTTTGGCTCTAATGGAGACCTTGATTTGGACCAGTGTGGATAATTGTCAAAGTGTGATTAATTGAATAACCACTGTTAGCCTGTAAAATTGATCAATCCATATAATAACACTGGTCCAAACATTGTTTAACCAGACCACTCTTTACATTTAAACAGGCTTTAAATTGGGTTATGTAATGATTTACACATTTATTACAGCATGAGAAATATCACTACACACTAGTATTTCATTTTAACTACAATATGTGGTTTTGATTCTGCTGCATACATTTTGGTTTACAAAGATTATGCTGTAGTATGCCAGATCTGTTTAAAAATCATACATGTAATTTCAAGATTATGGGCCCTGTTAAGCAAATATGTGAGCAGCCACTTCCACACTGGCAAAAATAATAACATTAGCGAATCGCTGCGATAGCACACGAAAACATGATTTAAAAGTCAGATCTCATGCGTGGGCTAATGCACGTCAAATAGTGAATCATGAGCCCAGCCAATCAAAGCACAATGGGAGGTGTAAGGGTACAACCAATAAGGATTCAACATTCCCTTTAAGAGGACCTGAGCATCTGCGATAGCATTTTGAAACCGCAAAAAATGAAGAAATGCGACAAAAGCGCAACAAAAATTTAAAATGTCCAGTAGCCCAAGTGAGAAGGATGACCAAGCCCACATTTTTATTTAGCAGCCTGGAGGTGGAGAGTGAATACTTACAAAATAAAAAAAAGTAATCTATAAGGCTTTGTCTGATCTGCCTGCCACGTGCAGCATCTGCAACCTCCGCCACTGCTTGTAATCTTTCCTCTGTAAGTTCAACATCACATCCATTACGAAGAGCTATGTTATGTAAAACACAACCATCCAGGGTGACATTGCTAAGCTTCTGAGGAGTGTACTGTAGTGTTCCCCCAGAGACATTCAAACATTGGAAATGCATTTTAAGGATTCCAAATGTTCGCTCAATACAGTACAAGCACATTTAAAGGTACGGCTATACCTCTGTTCGGCAGGGGTCATGAGGTTGAGCAGCAGTGTCAGTAGCCACTGTGCTTCAGTGGATTCCCATTGTTCCCTATCAACAGCCTTTCATTCTGTAATCCCACTGAAATGCAGCTGCCACCTGCAAATTAGCAAGGAGAAACGAGTCACGAGCAGAGCTATGATGTTTGTGTACACATTTGTGATGTAGTTGTTGGCATCACACACTTATTGCACATTGACAGAATAGGGCCCCTTACAATTTATATAGAGGTGCCTATTCTGTGTTGGTGCGCATAGATGCACATGTGTGCAATTGATGGCTCGCAGGACACCAGGAAACCCATACCTCCCATGAAAACCCTGTTTTGTATTTTGTTGCAGCTCGTGAGAGACAAGGAAATGGATGAATTCTCCTGTCCACTTTACTAAACCTGCAGGAACATTTAGCACTGCCCATGATACATCCGACTGGCTGCAGTGTACTGTAAAGCAATAAATATTTGCAAGCTTTTCAGAATGCATTTTTTGCGTGTGATAAAAACCCAAACATTTTTGGCATGAAATCAAATTCCACTAACAATACATACTTTGTATATTGCAATGGGTAGCCAACATTTTTGGAGCAAAATAGGTTTTATGGGTGTGATTTGCCAAATATTTTGATCACAAATATTTATGGCTTTAGAGTAACCTATAGTATGCTGGAAAGAGACAGTGGCATAAAATGTTAGTGCTGCGGGTACTAAAGCAGTTGGCAGATGTCGTTGATTGTTTGTCTGTTGAGGCACAATTGCTGCATACATTGTTTCAGACATACTCGGAAAAGACAGATGACTTCTAAATATTTGGGGACGTCTCCTTCTCCTCCTCATTTCTCTTTGTCTGGTCATGTAGAAATCCAGTGCGCACACCATATTTCTTTTATTTCTCTCTTTTTTCTCTTTCTTTTCTTTACCTGCTTCCATGATAGTTTCAGCAGTATTTTGTGGTCGACCATGTAATTTGTGCACAGTTTAGACCTGGTTTTCACAGGTCAACTGAAAGGCAAACGCTAACACTGTTGATGGTTTGCTAAATCAGTACATTTGTATCTAAATAAGGACACTCCCTTAAAGTTCAGCCCATGCACAGCACTAACACTGACTTGACGGGTCGGCACTAAAACACAGTTTCTACATCACATATGTGGGCAAAGTCTGTTTATCCACACATGCGACTGATTTTGATGTGCTAACTTTCCACAAAAGTGTTTTGCAATTGCCTTAGGGGTTTGTGATGTTGCTAAATGGTGCCCTAATAATACATACATATTATATATTATATATACTATATATATATATTTCACACGTATATATAATATTATATATATATATATATATATATATATATATATATATATATATATATATATATATATATATATATATATATATATATATATAAATAAATGCCCAACACCTGGTCGTCTGATGGTTAGACAGAGACCTGGAGAGGCCTACAAGCCACTGCGTCTCGCACCCACTGTGAAATATGGTGGAGGATCAGAGATGATCTGGGGTTGCTTCAGCAAGGCTGGAATCGGGCAGATATGTCTTTGTGAAGTATGCATGAATCAAGCCAAGTACAAGTTTGTCCTGGAAGAAAACTTCCTTCCTTCTGCTCTGACAATGTTCCCCAACTCTGAGGATTGGTTTTTCCAGCAGGACAATGCTCCATGCCACACAGCCAGGTCAATCAAGCTGTGGATGGAGGACCACCAGATCAATGGCCAGCCCAATCTCCAGACCTGAACCCTTTGAAAACCTCTGGAATGTGATCAAGAGGAAGATGGATGGTCACAAGCCATCAAACAAAGCTGAGAGGCTTGAATTTTTGTGCCAGGAGTGGCATAAAGTCACCCAACATCAATGTGAAAGACTGGTGGAGAGCATGCCAAGATGCATGAAAGCCGTGATTGAAAATCAGGGTTATTCCACCAAATATTGATTTCTGAACTCTTCCTAAGTTAAAACATTAGTATTGTTTTGTTTAAAAATGAATATGAACTTTTCTTTGCATTATTCAAGGTCTGACAACACTGCATCTTTTTTGTTATTTTGACCAGTTGTCATTTTCTGCAAATAAATGCTCTAAATGACAATATTTTTATTTGGATTTTGGGAGAAATGTTGTCAGTAGTTTATAGAATAAAACAAAAATGTTCATTTTACCCAAACACTTACCTATAAATAGTAAAACCAGAGAAACTGATAATTTTGCAGTGGTCTCTTAATTTTTTCCAGAGCTGTGTGTGTGTGTGTGTATATATATATATATATATATATATATATATATATATATATATATATATATATATATATATATATATATATATTCAGAGACCCTTCCTATGGTGTCCTATTTTGTGAAATTACAAAATGATGCATACAGATTTTTTTAAACTTAATATTTTATTCAAAACTTGATTGCTCAAACTGAAGACTAAGATAAGTTAAAGTAAATCTCAGCAAAAACAACTAAACAGAAAAAAAACTGAAATATGTTGATTGCATAAGTATTCAGACATGTCAACTCAATATTTGGTGGAAGCACCTTTGGCAGTAATTACAGCCGCAAGAGTTTTTGGGTAAGTCTCTACCAACCTTGCACACCGGCTTGGTGCAATTTGTACCTATTCTTCTTGGGAGATTTGCTCAAGCTCTCTCTAGTTGCTTGGAGATCGCTTATGGACAGCAGTTTTCAAGTCGTTCCACAGAATCTCAATATGATTCAAGTCAGGACTTTGACTGGGCCACTCAAGGGTGTTCACTTTCTTAATCTTAAGCCACTCCAGTGTAGCTTTGGCCTGTGCTTTGGATCATTGTCCTTCTGAAAGGTGAATTTTAGTCCCAGTTTTAAGTCTTTAGCAGACTAAAACAAGTTTTCCTCTAGTATTTTCCTGTACTTTTCATCCATTTTTTTCAATCCTAACAAGTTTTCCAGTCCCTGCTGAGGAGAAGCATCCCCATAGCATGATGCTGCCACCACGGTGCTTGACTGTAGTGATGGTGTTGACTATGAGATGTGCTTTGTTGGGTCCAAGCCAAACGTAACGCTTGGCATTTAGACCAAAAAGTTCCAATTTGGTCTTGTCTGACCACAACACCTTTTGCCACATTTTTGCAGGATCACTCAGGTGTTTTGTTGCAAACTCCATGCTGGCTTTGAGATAGCTTATTTTTAGTAATGGCTTCCTTGTTGCCACCCTGCCATACAGGCTACTGCACATTTTTTCCCATCTCAGCCATTGAACTCTGTAGCTCTTTCAAAGTTGTCGTTGGCCTCACAGTGGCATCCCTCACCAGTTTCCTCCTTGCCCGGCTGCTCAGTTTGGAGGGACGGCCTGATCTAGGCAGTGTCTAGGTGGTACAATGCACCTTCCATTTCTTGATGATTGAGTAGACTGTGCTCACAGGGATATTCAGAGACTTCGATATTTTTTTGTACCCTTCTCCTGATCTGTGCTTTTCAATGACTTTATCCCTGACTTGCTTTGAAAGTTCCTTGGTCTTCATGGTTGAATCTTGTTTGAAATTCACTACCTGATGAAGGAACCTCACAGAGTCTGGTGTTTTTATTCTGAAATCATGAGAAGCACTAATTGATTTAGGTTTGCCACAGCAAAGGGTTTGAATACTTATGCAATCATGACTTTTCCATTTTTGTTTCATATTAACTTACCAATTTACTTCTTTCTTTTTGTTTTTTGCTTTAAATGTGTGGAGTAGGTTGTGTATATAACACATATTAATTCCTACTTCAAAGTGTCATGACTGCAAGCTTTAAAGCAACACAATCTGAAAACTCTGAGTGTCTGAATACTTTTGCAAGGCACTGTATGTATGCAAGATAACATGGGATTTGACCTTATCAGTATCCATTAAAAAAATCTGAATAATCCAATCACAGTTACACATGTTTACCTAATGGGATAACTTAACAGTTTTCTTAGAGTAGATATTAAAGAAAGTCATGATCTGCTCAATACTGTCTACAATCATTACCTTAATACAAACAACTACAGTTAGCATGCACATTATGAATCTAAATCATGAATAAATAAATAGTTTGGCTGGTTGTCCTGAACTCTTAATTATAAAATGTATTTTAACATGATGGAAATAAGGCTTCCACACAAAACATAGTACCAGTGATAACAAGTCTAGATACAATACTCACACATTTGGTATATTGAGAGCTATCAACGATAGGTGACAGGTTATATTCATAATAGTTTGAAAACTACCTCAATCAAGCTAATGGTCTACACAAATATTAGGTTTTTTTTTTTTTTTTTTTTTTTTTTTTTAGAAATGTCTTGTTATCTGGGGTTCTTCTGCATTCTGCTTGTATCAGTTGACTATATTGATTTCAGTAGACTATATTGATTTCAACAGAACATGTTTCATTTAAAATAACTTATCTCAGCAACGGAATACACAAGAATGAATATACAGGACAAAATTAAGTTTAAAGGCTAAGTAAAGTGCCAAGCACGTATATTGACAGTTTACCAAAGGTCATGGTTTTCTAGCCCTGAGGTATCTCTTAATAGAGTGATAACGCTCATGGTTTCCCATTTGGAGTAAGGAAGGAATACAAGCTCTCTTGCTGCCAATCACATGGCTGGTTGCTGATTAGGAGCTGGCACATTTAGATGCTGGTAACTGGGGAGTCAGCAGCTGCCATAACCACACCACTCCCAGCAGGGACTATAGCGATGTACAAAAAACATTTCCTAGGATGAGCACAAACTGCAGTTTGCAACACCGAGTTATGCCTTGGACTTGCAATGTTTGCTCACATTTCTAAATTGCCTTAAATTTAAAACAATGCCTCCCCTTATTTGATTGTAAGCAAATATGTGTGGTCTATTACGCTAGATAAAAAAATGTTTTAACCATCTTGCTGTACCAATTTGTTGTATTTCCAAATAATTATAGATATTTACCACTTGTATAAATCCACCAGATAATTTTCATTTGTGTCAGGTCATATGGACTGGAAGCCAGGCACAATATGTTTACCTACAGTATATTCTGTAAAAATAATACTATGTGATATTTAATGCCCACCAAGTACACAGTGAAATTGCATCTAAAAGACAGAAACGCCAATAGTGCAATAATCCCTAGTGCTATGGTTGGTCATTGGTTGAGCTGTAGCCCAGAAGGGAGAGTGCCCCCTACTGAGCCACCATCAAAGCACAGTATGTCCAGCTTTAAGCTCCCAAGTTCTAAGATCATCAAAATCCAAGTTCAAATTCCTGTTAACCTGTTTCAAACAATATGCCTTACAAACTTAAATAAAAAATGTTGTTTTTTTTCATACAAGACCAGGGTATATTTTGTTTTTCTATATAAACATTACACATCAGTTTTATTTACTTTACCAAGAAGTATACGCAATTCTTATTTTGAGGAACCAATGCCATTTTCAGAACAGATAACTGTGACTTGGTATTTACATTACCTGAGTGCACTGAGTAAGTAAAATGTCAGTAATTATCTAAATGCAGAGCTAAATAATAAATAAAAAATAATGTACTTTTAGTCAGAATATTCTTTATTAAAGTTTAAAGGGATTTATTCATATATATATATATATATATATATATATATATATATATATATATATATATATATATATATATATATATATATATATATTATATGGGAAATGTATAAATTCTTAAATGAGCATGTTATTTTAGATTTATGCATTACATATTTTACTTCATAGGCCTTGCTTACCCACACACTCACACATATACAAACCACTATTTTCAAAATTCACAGCACTTCCCTCTTTAAGACTTCAGTGGTCTTTCTTGACTCCCCCTGTTCCTACCTTCAGTGATTTACCATGTTAAAAGAAAAGTTCAAAGTCAATTTTCACCATGTTCAAATAAAATGTAAGTTATCACAAGGCATTTGTGCCACATTAGTATATCTAAGGGGGCTCCTTTCGTATACACCAGTGGTATTCATTCAATGTGTACTGTACAGCAACAGATATTATATGGTAGCAATTTATTATTTCATTAACCTAGATCTGAAAAACCTGTAAAAACCTGGCATCTTAACAATCAGCTTTTTAATTATATTTCAACTGTGCTTTGACTTTATGTTTAACTACAGTTAGTCAAAAACAACATAATTACTAAAACTGGATTAAAATGTAACATATACTTTGTAAGCATTATAATCCTATAAACAATTAGTGCTGGTTTATGTACAGAAGACTAACTTTACCAAAGCTACCTCTTTAATGACTTTTTTTCAGTTCTCAATATTACACACCAATCACCAAAGTGGCTTCTTGTGTAGCACCATACTGGATGTCAAGGTACAAAGGGCACATAGTATTGAAAAGACATATAAATAAAAACTGTTTTTGTTTTTCCCCACAGGAACAAACTCACAATTTGTAGCCTTGATCAAATAAATGTGCTTCAGTCAGGATCATTTCAGAAGCAGGTATAGAAATGAACACCACAAAGGGACTATGTTTAATCATTCAGTCCCAGACCATATTGATTTTGGGCCTACTCACTATGACTATATAAATAGACCATTTCTTTGCAACTGAAGTTGGTCATGAACCCGAAAAACCTTCACAACCTAGTCCAAAGTGAATTATGCCCTGAAGAAAAAAATTAATAAAACGAACACTGCCAGGGCTCTCTACCAACTTATTTTCACATTTCAAGAGCTTAAAAATATAAAATCAATAATCATTTAGTCATAAGGGTAAATGAAGCGACATAACAACAAAGTATACCCTTTAGCCATTCAAGTCATTCTAGGCAATTTATCTCATCAAAAGGTAGTGGTAATAATCCTTTTCCACTCCAAGACAAGCAGCCACACGGCAGCTGTATTATCCTAGAGTAAACAAGTTTGGAGAAAATATAAAAAAATCAATAGCTGTTTCCTTCTATCAGGGTAGATGGTATCCATCATAAATCTGACACAGTAAAGACTTCTAGTGCTGACAATATACAGCACCAAAAGTCAAACAGCTTTCAAAATTCTAAATAAATCAGTTTTTTTGGCGGCATAAGTAACAGTTTAATTATGAATTAAAAGGTTGCACATAAGAGAAAAAAATGGTTTGATTATATACCATTGGTTATTTTCAGAAATGCTATTATACACTTCATTCAACAATAAAAAATGTGTAATGTGTTTGTTTATTTGTTTATTTATATTCTAACAGTGTTTACTAATGTTATTGACCACTTAAATAGTAATGTTCACAGTTCCTTGGAAATACGTTGAAAAGGGCATAAACACAAGTATTTCTATCTTTTTTTTTTGGAACAAAACCATACAGTGCCAAAAATATATAGGCTTTGTTTACAAAAAAACAAAGGGCCTTATTAAACCATCTTATTCTCACTTGCAAAGTACACTGTAAATGATTCATTTTTTGTGTTTATTTGTTGTTTTTTTAAGAAACAATCTGAAATTACTTTTGAGAACAATAGTATAAATGTAAGGTATTGTACATAAAAAGTTTATATATACTGGGTAACATGCTGTGATTCTTTCTTAAAGCTAGGAATGCATGATTAAATGTGTATAGTAAAAAATGGGTAAACCTGGCTAGATTATAATTTATCCCCAAAAGTAAACACATTTCTTAAAACTATGATGAACAATGAATTAATATAACATTAAGATGATACCACAGGTTTACAAATTGCAAACATTAAATTGTGAAGCAGTCAAACACTATCAGTACCCTAATGAAGCTTGACTAGCGCTGCCAAAATTTGTATAACACCCTTTGGTACTGACACATAAATACAAATGGGAAGATATTAGCAGAAGTGAAAGCAGTATCATTTTGGTTTAGTCAGCTGACGTTATTTGATTGCATTATTGTGATTTTTAAATCAGTCTGCATTCCTGCTTTTAGTTGGTAAGAAAAAAAAATATATTTTGTTCATATGGGCCATGTTAGTAGCTTTTAATGTGTATCCCTTGGTTTTTATATATTTTGTTTAAATATATAAAAAAGAAAAAAAATATATACATAAATAGGGTATCAGGTAGATTGAATGGGTATTTTATACAAATGCTTTATTTTAACCAAGAAACACAAAGGTTTGCATTTGAAGGAGCCCTATAGACTTTTAAAGTACACAGACCATGGTTAAACCCCTTCATCTAAAGAATGGCAACTCTTTATGTTGGGGAATTGATTGAATTCCAGCCCAGAGGGGAGAGTGCCCCCTGCTGAGCCAGCAACACTACTTCCTGTATATAACCTGGAGCCTTGGGGAAACAGAGGTGTCATATTCAGGTACTGACCAGGCCCAAGCTTGTTTACGTTACAACATGATTACTGAGATTAAAAGAAACATGCAGGTAAATGTACACCTTGTTATCCTGAATTTGTGTCTTTTTTTTTTTTTTTTTTTTTTTTATCATAATCATAACAGTTAATAATAATCTACACCTCATGTCATTTTTACTGCAGTAGTTTAAACTTTAGATTCTCCTTTTGTAGCTAAAACGAACAAATAAAAAGCCATATTGGGCTAAAGTACAAATTCATTCTTAAACCACACTAGTGAAAATGGGGTGTTGGCGTTCAATTTAATTAATTATATGAAGTACTGAAGCACTGTTGCTACTTCATAATTACTTGCTTGCCCATTGGCAACATGAAACTCCTCTCATTACAGACTGTACATAAGTAGCAGGTGCTGCTAGCAACATAGGGATACTTAGAAAAATAATATTGTAAAACATGTAAAAATTGTTTTAAAAACGGCGCATTTTCTATAATCAAGACTCACTTTTGTTTTATTATTTTATTTATATGTGTATATTAATCAGATTAAACAGATAGCTACATCAGTTGATACAAACCAGCATATCAATCGGGAAGCAGTGATTTATTTCATTACCAGAGCTTTTTTTTTTTTTTTTTTTTTTCTTTATTATTATTATTATTATTATTATTATTATTATTATTATTATTATTATTACACGTCGCGAAATAATATCTTGCCAAAAGCTCTTCGATTTAGAACAAATAGAGAGCAGAATTATTTATTTAAAAAGCAGTATAAAGCTCGGGACATAAATAGATTGTATTGGCGACGTTTTTAAACATATAAAAAGCACATGCATTTGTCAAATATGGTTTATTGATAATTTACCTTAACGCATTCATTCAGTTTTAAAGGCCGTAGCTCTTTATCACTTTGGGAAAAATAAAATCAGTTCTCGTTTAAGCGACTCTCTTTTATTCCTCTCATTCATCATAGCGCCCCCTGCCACATATTTTATTTAGAATAATGTCCTTTTACATTTTACTCGGTAAAGGATTGGCGTCAATGTTATTATGTCTATAGGTTTAGCAACAGCACGACTGTTATATTTGTAATATATTATAATAATAAGTGAGCTATCAACATTTACAAGCCATGTTAACTAAAACTGCTTAATGTGAAAAAAAAAAAAAAATAAAAAAGGGAGATGCAAGTAAAACGGTCGATGTGTTATAGTAATATATAGGCTATAGCTAAAACTGATATGCACTGCAACGGATTTAGGATTCCCCGATATGACTCCAGTCGTTCTGTAAAAGTTTAAAGCAAGTCCAAATTAATTATCCCTCGACTTGTTTAAAAAGTATTTAATCTTCAGAAAGATTTGGTAATTCATAACAAATAGTTACTGTGTGTATTCTGTCTAAACAATAACAAACGCAAATTAAATAAAACCAGTGATTTAAATGTGTTTAAAAACTTTAAAAGTTGCATACGGACTTCAATATTATTCACAGTCAAATGAATGCAGTAGCCTGTGACTGACTTAAAATTCGGCTGTTGAAAATACACTCGTATTGTTTCTCTTACCTGCCACAACAAAATTGTGAACTTCGTAAATATCATCATATACAAATTGTTGTCATAAAATTACATTTTCCATTTGTTTAAGTGTGCCAAAGTAATGTCAACATACATTATTATTATTATTATTATTATTATTATTATTATTATTATTATTATTATATGAAAGTAAATGTAAAATCTATTTAACATATTTCCGTTTACTTATTAGAGGGCATATCGTAAAGAAACCCGTTTAACGAATATAAACTACCAGCGGGTTATTATTGGACATAGCCTATAGCTGACTTTACAAAAGGTAGGCTATATACAACATCTTATATAATTTATAGAATTAAACTCAAAAACAAAACTCCACACGAAACTGACAAACAGTGTACATGTTTTATTTATGCACTAGGACATGATTAATACTTATTAGCTATGACATTGTTATCAATGATAACATATATGCAGATCATGGTTGATAATCACAGATGATCCCAATAAAGTATTACCCAGTTTCACCAGTTTTGTTAGGCATGCTGTGGAGCATCTTACCCCCAAGATGGGTAATAATAATCATGAAGAGCTATAAGAATAATTTGTATGACTGCTAACACCTCCCACAGGGAGGGTCAGTGCAACACTAAAATACTGCATGCGTTGCCTATGGTATCGCATCTAACGTTATGCTACTGGTTTTACATTTCACTTAACAAGTGCACATATGAACTATGCTGAATGTAACATTTTAGGTAGAATTAGGAATAGTTTAATTCAGTTTTATTGCGTATGCAGTCCATTTTATGTATTTTAAATAATCTAGGAAAAGTGACGGAAAATCTATTTGCAGCTTTTTGGGAAACTATAGACCTCCAAGATATGCTGATTAGCAATGCCTTAGATTACTGCCTTATAGTGAACGCAGGTGTTAAGAACATCTTAATAATTAAGCAGTGTCAGAGTGAGTAATGATTTGTACTGGGAGACAACAACATTTTCTTTTTCTTTAAAATTAATATTTTCTGTTGTATTGTATCAATAACGCATATATGTGTTTGCACATAAAGCAAGGTGCCGGCGAAACGCCGTTGAAAAGGTCCAATGTGAGTTTTACCTATTGAAAAGACGTTCATGAAATTAAATACATTCATTTAAAAAAAAAAAAAAACAAACAAAACAAAAACAAAAAACAGCGAAGTTGTCCATTTGTTAGATGTTATGTAAAAGTAGGCTAACTCAAACTTAATTAATTACACACACACACACACACACACACACGACCCGCAATGTGCAGAAGCACACACTCTTCAGCGAGGCGATTCCATTCTCCAGTGATTTCAGTCAGGTTGCCGAGTTCCTTTTCACAGGGCGAGGGGCGGAGATGAAATATTCAGATGAACTGGAGTGACATATCCTGGTTTCCAATGCTCTCAGAAACTCAACTGCTCTTGCCTTCAACTCTTCACTTCATAGTTCTTAGTACTAAAACATTCGGGCGCTAGGGGATCGTGGCTGCCTTCATGCCGGCAGTTTGCTGATCTTTGTGGTTGATTTTTATTTGCCTCGCTCTCTTAATGTTGATTGTTTTACACAACGGTTGTTTTTATAGCATTTGATTTTTTTTTTCTTTTTTTTTTTTTTTTTTTGGTACTGTTTTGGAAATAAAAACAGAAAAGAAACACACACAAAAGCAATGTCGTATCCTCAGGGTTACCTTTACCAGCCCCCTGGCTCTTTGGCTCTCTATTCTTGCCCAGCTTACGGTGCGTCTGCGTTATCCGCCCCAAGAAGCGAGGAGCTGGCGAGGTCTTCGTCCGGTTCAGCTTTTAGTCCTTACCCGGGATCGGCAGCCTTCACTACTCCGGGTACGGGCTTCACCAGCCCGCTGCAGTACACCACGGATCCGGCCACTGGATTCCCGTCATACATGGTAAATTGGACATTACTTTATAGTTTGTATTAATTGTTACTGCATTGGCATTACCGCGCAGAATTAGAATAGATTATAACGGGGTGTCTTGACAAACAGCCTAACCCGCTTGTAATTTTTTTATTTATTTATTTTTTATATAAAAACAGTTTTAAAAAAAAAAAATCGTGTGTATGTTTTGGCTGCTCACAATTTAAAAGTTGTATCTCTGGCAAATGGTTATTACATTAGGCCTTTCGTGCAATGCTGTTCTGGAAACAATTGCTAATGGTTTGTTTTTACTATATTCTAATTGCTCATATGTTTAATAACGAAAATATTGTTGGCAGGTTTATTTTCTTTGCACCTATGACCATATTTCAAATATACACAGGTTATCTGCAAAACTATAATTTAATTGAACCTTGAGTAGTAGTCGTAATAATAATAATAATAATAATAATAATAATAATAATAATAATAATAATAATAATAATAATAATAATACATGTACAGTAGAATTTTTGATCAACAAATTTAACATTTATTTTGTAATTTACCGGTTATATGGAATTAATCAATTTTAATATTGTTTATACTTTATAAATTAAAGATCCATTTTATCAACTGGAAGAAAATACCAGTGGAAACAAATCAAGCTGTTTTGAAACTGCATTTTTACGTCAAACATATTTATGTAGCTCATTGACAGTATTATTTTAAATAGCAAGTAACTGAAGTGCATTTCAAACTCTTTGGGAATATGTTAAGTTAAAAAAGCTTAATTTAAACGTGAAGGTGAATTAACATGGTCATGTCATCACTTGAAGTATTTTAAGAGGTGCAATGTATAGAGCAGTGAGTGTTAATGTAAGACTTTTTTTTTTTTTTTTTTTTTTTTTTTTTTTTTCTTGACCCCCACAAATACAAATCTGAGAACAAGTAATAAACAGGCCCCTTAAAAGGTCCCACTGCGTGTTGAACGAATCATTGACAACAATGTTGCTAACACACACACACACACACACACACACACACACACACACACACACACACACACACCCCCCCCCACACACACACACACACACACGCACATCGTATAATGCAATATGTTCTCCACACATTAAAAACAATACTATAATGTGAATCTGAATCATATTTATAGTACAGCAGTCTGTATTATTATTATTATTATTATTATTATTAATAATAATAATAATAATAATAATAATAATAATAATAATAATAATAATAATAATAAAGCATTATACATTTAATTCTGAAAAGATCAGTGTCACCATATGTTACTAGCAATACAACCATTTCGTGTTTAAAATGCAATATTTAAACGCTGACAGCATGGGCATTTGTTTTTATGATATTCACATTCTGACAGCATGGGAATTTCCTTTCAAGGGTTCACCTTACGATGCCCACACAACAGGGATGGCAGGAGCGATTAGCTACCATCCATATGGAAGCCCGGGGTATCCATACCAGCTAAACGACCCAGCTTACCGAAAGAATACGACGAGAGATGCGACAGCTACCCTCAAAGCTTGGCTCCAGGAGCATAGGAAAAACCCGTACCCCACCAAAGGAGAAAAGATCATGCTGGCCATCATCACCAAGATGACCCTGACCCAGGTCTCCACCTGGTTTGCCAATGCCAGGAGGAGACTTAAAAAGGAGAATAAAATGACCTGGGCTCCAAGGAATAAGAGTGAAGACGAGGATGAAGATGATGGGGACGGGGAAAGAAAAGACGAACATTCAGAAAAGAATCAGCACAACAATGAAACTTCGGCTGAGGACGAAGGTAAGCTGGGTGTACACAATGATAACATACCACTAAAACATACATATTTACAACATAGATTACGTCATAATCTTGTGCCGCATTTTTTGCATATAGTTTCTACTACAGTAAAACAATGCTGTTTCAAGTAACTATTAAATAATATTTGTAATTCTGTATGGCATGTTCAAACTGTGATTATTTTATATCGTAGTTTATTTCTGTGCTCACAACTAATAATACGTTGTTTTCCCTGTTTGGTTTAGGCATTGGTTTGCACGTTGACAACCTAACAGACCACTCTTGCTCTGCGGAGTCTGACGGGGAGAAAGTCAACTGCAGGAACGGGGACAGCATGTGCGAGTCTGGTTCAGAAACCAAGGACAAACTATGTGATGATGACGATGATGTTGAGGACGAAGAACGGGGTCGAGGCCTGTCTCCTAAGCCTGTGACATCCTCGCCTCTGACCGGGGTGGAAGCTCCCGAACGTAATCACGAAGACAACTGCAGAAACACACATAAAACGAGCCTGGATAAAATAATTTCTTCAAGCTCACAAACTCAGACCATAAAGCCTAAGCTTTGGTCGTTGGCAGAAATAGCCACTTCAGATCCAAAACAGCACCAGGGGCAACATTCTCCTTCCTCGGTATTATCATCATCAACTCTGTCATCGACGTCTTCAGCTAGCACTGTTTACCCTGCCTCTTCAATCCTAGGAAGGCCTATTTATTATACGACTCCGTTTTACAGTAATTACACAAACTATAGCAACTTCAGCCCTCTGCAGAGCCAGGGGATCTTGAGGTATAATTCTGCTGCTACGACAGCTAATGAGGGGCTCAGTCAGAATGTACTAAATACGACCACTGTTCACAAACAGAGCAGCGACTCTCTAATAAAAAGTAACTCAAACCAACTAGAGCAACACTTCAGGCTCGCTAGCTTGGAATCCAGAAAAGGTATGTAGAGTAATAACGTTTTCAATTTCAACCACTTCAATGCATCGCTTTAACATTTTAACAAAAACACCAACATCATAATAATAATAATAATAATAATAATAATAATAATAATAATAATAATAATAATAATAATAATAATAATAATATAACACATACATTACATGTAAAATGTTTGGTTTAGTTACACTTATTTTATATAGTTAATTTAAATACCACAACAAAGATCCTTAAAATGTAGTCTTTTAATTAAATTAATGTATTAGACTGACATGACACGCATTGCAGTTAATTGAGGTGGTTACTTAAAAAAAAAAAAGTAAAGACTTCAAGAACAAAAGATGGTGGATGGTTAATAAATTTGTGACATTAAACGTTAGGTCAAAAAGTAGTCTAGTTTTAAGCTATTTAGTGAAAGGTTAATATACAAGGCACATAATGAAGAAAAATACATTTGTTTTATACAACACATAAGTATAATGCATCAATAAAGAAATTAACAGTTAGATAGATTATACCTGTTATGTTTCTTCAGTGACAGTGTATGAGTGGCACTGAGATGTGGCTGTGATGTGACTAAATGGAGGTTGTATTTTTGACAGACTCCAGTGTGGTGTGCACAGTAGGAGCCCAACCATACCAATAGAAGAGTAATACAAAACAAAGCAAGTAAGTTGATATGCTTTTTGATTTTGTCTAATCCTTAGGTAAGGGACATTGTTTGTATTTGTTTAATCGTTAAAATTAACATAATATGATAACATTCTATTCATTTTCTTTTTTTTTATTTGTTGTTCTTATAAAGCATTTTTTATTTGTTCTCAATATTTGAAATATATATTTTCAACTCTTACAATTAGTCATCAAACTAATGAGCATTTTAAAAGATAAGTGTGTATCCTAGTCTATATAATTACTATAGTATGTTAGTTAAAAAAATCAACTTATACCACTGTGTTGGATTTGGCTGATTTTCTTTTTATTTTATTTTATTTCCTTGGTCCGCAGGTAGGTGTCACAATTGCTTTGACAAAATGTGAGCAAGCCATCATTCCCCACCCTCTATTTTAAAATAATTTTCTAATTCTGGATCACATCCTGGGCCACTGAAAAGAAGACCCACTGTGCGCTATACTTTCATTCTACAGAGACTAATCAGTTACTTATGAATTAATTGTGTGTGCAACATTATGTGCATTTGTTGGCATAGTAGTTTTCCCCAGTGTTAATTTGACTTTGGAAAAAACCAATCTGTTATTTCTCAGGATTCCTTGATTGCTTCATTGCCACGGTATATTGTATACTATATGTGTGACATGAATTACTGTAAAACATATTTGTAAAAGATGTATAATGTAGGAAAAAATGTATGATGAACTGGAGTACAAAAAATGGAAAACATTTGATATTTATTTTTGTAATAATGGCGAAGAGCCTATAATTTATGCAAGTTGTATTGCAATGAAATCTGAAATTTGTTTTGTAAATACATTGACTGGTTTTTATTTGAAACGTACTGGCAAGTTAAACCATCTTTGGTTGTTAACAAGAATACTTTGACTAATTTATATCTTAAATTGTAAATAAAAAACAGACTAGTCTGCAACAACAAAACGTGCCATATATTATTTAAACAAAAGTAATAATTACATTGGTGTTATTTTGCATGTAATACACAGGTCTACATTTACGGCGATGTATTTTCTATGAACACCCGAATGGGTGGCCGAATAATTGTGTAGAGCCTATAATCAGGGGCAGAATACAGCGATTCATTGTAAACCGAAGGTATATTTAACGATACACTTCATAGACTGATTTGCAATTACACCATTTAAAAATATGTATTATTAAAAATGTTATTTGTGAAAAGGCTTCCACATTAGACATTACATAGTAGGCTACGATATTCCAGTAAGAATAATAACGTCTCTTATTGTACGCTAATCAATCATACACTTATTTCCGAGGACCTCGTCTATTTTGCACCGTGATTAATAATGTTATGGGATGAGAGCATTATTAGACCCCAGCGGGGGTGATCCTGGATGCTTTTAGCTTACTTTAACGGTCAGTTGGGGTTCATTATGAGCCGAAATTGCACAATTTATTAAATCTTGTCTAAACATCTGCCAGCTTCAATCGGTGATGTCTGAGGGTGGGAATTTTTGGACCAGTTGAAATTGAAAAGATCGTCCTCTTTTTTTTTTTTTTTTTTTTTACTTTAGTAAAAATTGGTGGCCTTTTCACAGTTCTCATTTGTCAGGCTTTTGAAAATGATCTCAATACCTCATCCTTCAGAGTTTGTCAAGCTGAGTAGATAGCTTTGTTCTGTTACTGGGTTTTTACATTAATTTAGTATCTAAAACAGTTATCCGCAGCCATACCGACGTTGCTTTGTCAAATATAGGCATATGTAGAAAGTACAATCTGACAAAAATAAAAATAAAAAATACATATTTTTACGTAATATTAAATTAACACTGGGGGGTGGCGACTTAAGACTCCATGATACAAAACGAAGATTTCAAAAGTGCGTTTGACCTGCTTTCTCGACGCTTTCTCGTGCTTTCTTAAAAGCCATAGTTTTACTTGATATATATATATATATATATATATAAATATATATATATATATTATATATATATATATATATATATATATATATATATATATATAGAATGTTATATCTTGGATACAATTCATTGTTATAAGTACACATATAACATATATGTATGTATATCCGTCCATTTCATAGTATCAGACTCTGAGTTTTGAATCGCGCTAAAACTTTTTTTGTTTTTTGTGGTTGTTGTTGTTGTTGTTAGTGTTGTTTACAATATTATAATTATAATAATATTATTATTATTATATTATTATTAATATTATTATTATTAACTTATACGTTCGAAGCGCTCTTATATATTATTATTATTATTCTATTATTATTATTATATTATTATTATTATTATTATTATTAGCCTACAACCTGTCTATGTCTCTAAACGTATATTGGTTAATCCACATAAGAAACGAACAAAGGGTATTTTGTTAATGCTTAACAAAGGGAAAGCGGAGTCTTTGTATATTTTACTTGAACAGCAAGATGATTAATGCAGTCACCCTCGTAAGAGGGAGCTGGCGAAGTTCAGAAATGTGCACTTTATTTAAGAAAGTGTACTTTATTTAAATGGTGTTCGAGATGAATGTTAACTTGTTCCTGGGACTTTGTATCTCCCTAAAACTTCTTCCAAGCCCAAACATCTTTGTAGTAGGCTGCTTCGTGCTGGAAAGACAAACAATCCCATCTCCAGTCCGGGAGGTTTCATTAGAGCTGATTTATTGAAATTCAAGCTTTTCTCAGGTAGGATCCCAGGGGAACTGGTGCTGTTGTTAAATTGTACCAGAGGCGGTTTCCACTTTGGACTGCTATAGACTCTGCCTTTCTCTGCTCCCTTCAAATGTCAACATTTGTTCTCACTAAAAAGAGTTATTGTTTCTGTAAAACAACTCACCAGCCGCCTTTGAAAACCTGAAAAAAACTTCACCCACTCCGCTTTGATTGTAGACAAGAGAGTAAGGTTAAACACAAGCGCCGAGCAGCATAACAAACATAAGCATGTCGCTTAACCTAAAGAATTTAGGAAGCAAAGCGAGGCTTTTTCATTGTCATTCACATTACAAAGGGTTCTAATCGAATATATAATACAGTTCGTGTTGAAGTGTCCTTAAGACATCAGATAAAGCAATATATGTAATAATAATAATAATAATAATAATAATAATAATAATAATAATAATAATAATAATAATAATAATAATAATAATATAAGAATAATTAATAAATAATAATATATGGGGGTTGTCAGCACTAACTAAAATTACACAGGGATTTTTTTTTTTTTTTTTTTTTTTTTTTTTTTTTTTAACCATGTTTTTTAAAAGATCTGTAACTTTTTAGGTTTTCACGTTGCAATTTTTTAAAAACACATTTAGAAAGTTATACAAAGGCATTTAAAAGGTACGTATTTTCTTATGTGTTTGATTCCTTTCTACAAACTGGGTATTCATGGGATTTCAGTCACTTTCTTTTAAAGCATTGGCATATACAAGTGGATAAGGGTTAGTTCCATTTTATAAGTAGAACAAAAGCGTAATGCTAATGCCTAAATTAAAAACACTAATCGCGTATAATATTATTGTGCTGAAACTGCAGCACGCACATCTGAGCAGCGCAGACTGTCTATTCAGGAGGACCCAGGGAAAGTTTTATGGCCCTAATAGCAACAGTAAAGACTCATAGTGGAGTCAATAAGCTGCGCCTTTTTAGCTCTTTCGTCGACGATTAAAGGGTCCAGCGCGGACACTAAACTTTTTTTTTTTTCAATCTTTTAGCTAATGATCTCTTTCTAAGCAGCAAAAATGGCATTTAAAAGATACGGCCCTCCTCCTACAAATTACCGTTGTTCTGCGCTTGATGAAGTCGCTTGCAGCTTCTAAAAACAATGAAAAGGTATTTGATACTGAATGAGTCATGAACTAACGATCTATTTAAATGTTGAAGTTTAATTTGACAAAGTAGGCACGCCTTCCATGAAGCACAGCATATGTAGCCATTTAGAACAACATACGCATTAAAAAGTAAAACTCTTGTAAATCATATATATATATATATATATATATATATATATATATATATATATATATATATATATATATATATCAATCAAATGTTTTTTTTGTTTTTATAGTATACTAAATTGTTGCATCTCTGTAAGACTATTGTAACACTAACTAGCTAGCTACATTGACATTCACGTATGGTTACATGACCTTAACCATACATTTGTAGAGGAAAGCGGTTTCAATGACGAACTCCCTGAACCTACCATTTTTAAACCTATGACATTTCTTCACACTAGACTTTAAGTAAACCCAATTTTAAAAAGATGACAAGAAGTGACATCTGATACGAAGTCAAACGGCTTTCTAAACATCTGTTTGGTAAAGAGTACACCTACAATCTACGCAGCGGTTACATCAGCATATACAAAAAAAAAAAAAAAAAAAAAGAAATACGAAAAAAATAAAAATACAAAAAAGTTACAGAAATTTCAATTTAGTTTAGCTCGTTCACTTTGTGACTACATAGTCCTGATAGGTACAAGCAAAACCCTAGAGTAAAGACATATTGAAAAAAAAAAACATATTTAAAGCACGATCTTAAATAACAGTAAACAACAATAATACATTTTTAAAAAGTTCTATCTAGGGAAGCACCAATTTTAATAGCCCGGCAATTTGCTTTAATTAAGACCACTAACTAAACCATTCCTAAGACGTCCTAATTATTATGATGCAGTGGGCCTTATATAGGCTTGGCTAATTAGCTTGAAATTAAAACCTGTGTAGAGAATGGTTTTAATAATGGTTACCGGCTTAACACTTTCAGCACAAAGTAACGTCACAGAAAGATATAATTAAATATTTCCAGTCGTAGAATAAATACAAAAAGTGGCATAAATACGATTAGTTTACTGGTCTTCTGTTTTGAGTGAAGATGCCTTTCTAATACAACAAATTAAAGCCTTCTACAGTTTTGATAATATTTTTTTTTACTATACCTGTACATGCTATGCAGTGCTGACCGTTAAAATAGCGTATTTTTAATAAACAATCTTGGTCATAATCATGCTTTTTTACAGTTGCAGTAAACGTCTCATTTGTGAGAACGACATTGACAGGGGCCCTAGACAAACGTTGGTGTTGTGTGTTACCACATCAACATCAGACAACACACAGTATTTTAAACACCGCCATTTTTCAGTGGACATTGTGCAGCTATGCTTTTAATGTATACTAAATTATGCCAGTAGGGGAGACCGGGGTTAGTTGTCACAGCTATGAAGCTAGATGGCACAGGCAGGTGATACTAACACTGTAATGTGTGTTCTATTGTCTGGAAGTCAACCATCTTGTAATTTGAGGTCAATTCCATCTAACATAAAGGTTAGCACATTTTCTTTTTTTTTTTTTTTTTTTTTTTTTTTTTTTTTTTTATCCAAAGTAAAAAATGCATATCTTGTTATTTATGTTATAACTCTTAGTAGTACTGGAATTTGTTTGAACTGGTGGACACGCTGAATAGAACCAGATACTGGCTATCTTTTGGTGTAATAACAAAACCAGTAGGTTCTCCCAGTAGTACTGAGAGAATTAAATTATCATGTAAAGTCTGGCTGGGGCAGAGTGTCACATAGTTTTGGGGCTTGGTTGTCACATGTAAATCCTATATGAAGAAGTCTTATATTTTTTCTTTCTATTTTTTTACACTAAAATGTGGATATGTCACGATATAATGCTTATTTAAATTATTTCTGTTTGTCCTCTGGTTCTGTGGAGGCTGTGGTATTATTTTGTAGCATGGGTCAACATTTAAAATATATATTGGTCTGGATTTTTTTTATGTTCACATAAAAAGTAAAAATACAACTTTTTTGTCATTGTACACAGTAGAAACTTTATGTTATTAAAAAAAATAAATAAAAAAATGTTGAATTATTGTCTACTGTAAAAGCAAGAACATACGTTGTGACAACCAACCCCATATAATGTGACAACAACCCCTGTATGGGCCAGGTTGTCACAGGTGACCGGCGCATTTTCAACTGTCTAAATATCATATTTGGAATAAAGTTATGCTGAAATAAAAAAAAACATCAATTTGTACGTGAAGAGTTATTCTTTAATACAACGTGGAACAGAACCTCACAGCATGTCACCAGACTGAGGTAAACAATAAGGAGTAAAAAGTGTGACATCCAACCCTGGTCTCCCTTACTCCTTTAAACATGACTACATAAAGGATACACTCAGGAGCGTAGACAGGAATAAAAATGAGACCGCTATTGTGTGTGTATGTGTATGTGTGTGTGTGCTGATATGGTTATATAAATAAATAACATTACGCCATTTCAATGAAAGTCCATACGCTGTGGAACGTTTTAATACTGAAATATCTTTTTGCAGTTCCAAATGCAACAGGTAGCGTGGTCAAAAGTACCAGCAGGTCGAATACATCAGGATACAGAAGTTCCAGGTCCTGTTCTTTGCAGACCTTCATGAGTTCTGGCAAAGACATTACATAGTCCGATTCCCAAGTGTTAAAATAGGCTCAACGTGGTGTACAAATAAATCATACTGCATTTCAGGAACTCTGAAATTCTTGATTCACCTTCAGATGTGCTTTCCCTTTAGTATATTAACAGTTTTCAGGTTTTCAGTTTAGCATAAAATAGCATAATTAAAAAAAAAAGTGCAGTTTTTCAACTTAGCTACTACTGCAGCTGGACTCGAACATTAAGGGGACAGACACGCACCAGTCCTTAGCAGCACGTTATGGGGGAACATGTGCAAACCAAGTACACGCGCGTCCGTAACTGCACGTTATGATGAAACACGTTCATTTGTGAGTGTCAGTGACAGAAAGTGCAAACATGATACATCGATAAGCAGAAATCTATATTTTGAGATGATTATTGGAGTGGCCAATGTCCCTGCTTGCCCCCCTTGTGCACGCCCCTGGATATGCTAGAACTATAGTGACTCAATAATGCTGCTCTATGAAGTATAATAATTTATTATACCAATTTGATTGACACATCTCTGTTTTAGTCAATTAAGGTAGCATAATAGGCAACACACAACCAAACACTACTATCTGCCAAAAAAAGAAAAGCTGTATACTTCAAATAAAGTAGTAAATTATTTTTGGAAAAACTGCTACAACTACTACTAATAATAATATAGCACTACGTTAGATTATATGTTCTAAAATGTTACTAAAGCAATTAAATTTCCACACCCCCACACATTACAGCAAAGTAAACAATGCTCTAGTTTTGAGGGATTCTTATTATGCAGTCATTAAGCCACCCCAAAATATCCACATTGCAAGGAAGATCCCTTAGTTCATTTAGCTGCTCAGTGAACTTAAATAATTGTTTGACAATTTGTACTCTGAAAAGTGGTTCCATCACTGAAATAAGTTCATGTTTTAGCATAATGATTTACAAGAGCATAAAAGTAGCTGTTGCAGAAGCTCTCATTAGCCTTGTAAACAGTTCCTCACCATTACATTCAATTGGAGTCAGTCTGACTTTCCACATTTCTCATCTACAAGGCCTTTTTTGCAACGCACATTACATTTTTGTCATGCTTTGCAGGAGAACACGATATCCCCTAAAGAACCCAAAGAGAAAAAATACCCAGACGGCAGCCATTAGTTAAGAAATGCAATGAATAACCCCCTTGCACAGGAGTATCAGGACTAATTAAGATTCTGTTTAGCAGCCACAGATGGAATGTTAACGTAGCTCTCACCAACTGGGAGTGAGAAAGAGAAGGAAAAAATAGTCTTGCATTTTAAGGGCCATTCTCGGGTGATAACATCTTCACTTTTTCTATCGAAGGTCCGTCTAAGTCTGTTACAAAGTAATTAGCTCAAATTACTGCAGCACTTCATTTTAGGGCCTTTCAGCCAAGCATGGGTTTATGTTGCTGAGGATCTGCCTGTAGCCTAATGAAGCCAATACTCTCCAAGGGGATACAGGCTGAATTAACCCACTATCTCTGCCTTGGAGAGTTGGCTGGTACCAGCTCCTTGGACAAATATAGCCAGAATTCAGCAGGCAGATTAAGATCTATTGCTGGCGTCTCAGTACAAATCCCTGTAGGCTTTTTGACCCTTTGAAGTTTCTTCTATTTTGCTTACACAGAAGTTTACATGATTAAGTCAGGTTTTTACAAGGCTCAACAAGGCAAATTTAATCACCACCAAACACTCAACCCAAGAAACTACAAAAGCCAGTTGTCCTATAACTTCAACAAGTTGAGGAAATGTCAAAACTAAAATGTAACATGCTGTAGAACACATCGAAAAAAACAAAATAAAACACACACACATACACACACACACACATAGTACAACATCGCATATCCAGCTTCCTGTGGACTGGGGTATAGGCGGATATGTGAAAAAGTCGGATTTGCAAACATCTACAGAAAATTACATTTACACATGCATAAATAGGTTAGTGAACAAAAACAACACTTAACCTGCTTTAAACATGGGGACAATCTTTGCTTTAACAGTAAGCAAACGTAAACAAGATTAATTAGGCTACAAATACACAGTGTTGCTGTGCGTTTTACTATAAGCCATCTCCACGCAAAGCAAACTTTAAATGTACAGTAACCAGCAATTGATGGCTTCTTTCTTAACTCTAGAAGTCCCTGCTTCACTGGTTCTGCTTTCCTAATATCTCTGTCACGGTACTTTGCGCTCTTTCTTGATATTGCCAACAGCCTATAAGAAGCTCAGTTTGAATATTGCTTTGCTATTTTAAACAAAAGGACGGTAAGCGTTGTGTTTATGAAGCTTGCTTTGTTTAATTCAACCACATTTAAAAGCCACAACAACCCGCTGCCAATATCTGCAGCCGTGTGCTCCATCATATAAACACATTGCACAAAAAAAAGTAAAACAGCAAGCTTTCTCAACTGGTGGATTGAAACGGCACTGCTACACACAACTAGGGTGACCAGACATCCCGATATTATTCGGATCGCCATGATATTACGGGATTTGTCCCGCGTCCCAATCAAGGTATTGTCGGGACGCCATTTGTCACGATTTTTAGAGTAAAAGTTAAAAACCCAGACGTAAAATGTGATATTTTTATTTTCGTTTAGGGGGTGTTGTTTGAATGAGTTGTTTGCATTGCATCTATACGGCTATCCAATCACGTTAACCTGCAGTCATAGGTGTAGTATGCGTCATGTGTTTTTCTTGGTGCGTGCGCCTGTGTGTCCAGTTTTACTGACGAAGTGTCATGATGGTTGGTGTTGTTGACGATCCTGTCCCTAAAAAGCAAACACAGTCATCCAATTAGGATTAGGATTATAATTAGGATTTCACTGACATTTGGCGGACCTGTTTAAACATTAAATACACCTAGATAATATTCCATAGCACTATAAAGGCCTAAAAATAGTGCTACTTGCTTCCTTACTAAAACAGAGTGCTGTCATTTGTTAAAAGGCAAACATGCAACATCTCCCAACAGTTGCTGCCTACATTCTTTCTGGTGTAGACCTGCCCATACATTGAGACCTGCCCATACATTGAGACCTGCCCATACATTGAGACCTGCCCATACATTGAGACTGCACCTCTGAATCCACTGAATTGGTTGGAAGTAAAGCTCTGCCAAATTAGGTGTGGACATAATTTAGAAATAGTCCCAAAAACTCGATTACCCAAAGGTATCTGGCATTCTTTAGTAAAGTCCATATATGCAGCACGTGCGTTGTCATGTTATTTGTCCCATCCAGGAGTTTATTTTATCAGTACCCAGTCAGACAAAGAAAACGTGCCTATTCAGGTCTGAAATTCTAACTGCTTTCAAAAAGTAAGCAGCAGGTTGTTTGAACCAAGGTTGATTGATTGTACCTGTAGCGCTGATTTAATTTGGGTACAACCAACACAGCAATACTTTTTTGTCTGTGCTGACTTTCCAGTTTGTTTTTTGAAAGCTGTTGTTTGTTTTACGTTCTGTTTTCCAGCCTCTGTAGTAGCCTTTTGTTTAATGTGTGATTCTGAAGCTAAATAGCAATCAATCTTATTTTCTTGAAGTCAGATTACAAGATGTGCAAAACAATTACCTCCATCTGCATGTACAGTTTTTTTGGGAAATGTCTTGACACGATCCTCAGCCGAAATACATTTAGCTTGTTTTGCTTTGTCGTCCGTTTTTGGTATTTTACGTCTAATGCTGAAAACTAGATTTTAGCAACCTAAATCAAACAATGCAGCACTGACTTTGTCCCAACTCCCTACTGTACAGTACAGGTCACAGAAGAACCAGTACAGACGCACTGATAGGCTGATTAAAACAATGTTGTCATCTGAACAGTAAACGAGAAAGTTAACCGCTTTGGAGTACTTTTTTTTTTTTTTTAAATTACATTTCTCTAAGTTTTTTTTTTTTTTTTTTTGCTTAAGTGCAATGCACACAGGAAGGCGAAGGAATAGAAAAAAAAGCCTATCTACAGAAGAAAGATGTGTAGTTTGCATCGCTTGCGTTGTGCAGTAGTTCACGAGGCTTCTTTCCTCGGTAACTGAGTGTCCCGAAGTTTCACTCTTGCTACCTGGTCATACTACACACAACTGACTGACACACACACACACACACACACACACACAGCCTCTCTCTCTTAAAGGGGAACGCACCAAAAGTATGATTGCTGCAACGCTTTCTTTCTGTTTCAATCGCGGACGGTGGAGTTGCTGCCAATACCATTACTCTCGTAACATTTTTTTTTTTTAATTTCATTTCAATTTTAATATTTATTTATTTATGTATTTAGCGAGACGGTTAATTGCAGGGCGGTTGTGTGAAGGTAGGACATGCGACGTTCCACTGTGTGTGTGTGTGTGTGTGTGTTTGTATAAAAGGAAGTGTAAATACGTCTGAACACTGTATGTACGGTGGTGTATGTTTATGCACACTGCTAGACCAAAGAAGAGATTATCCTATACATTGAAATCTCAATCATACATTAGAAATGAAGATCCCCAAACTGTGTATGCCTCATCAAAGTTACTGCCCCAGGGCATCACTACAATTTGACACATCTCTTATAAATGTCTAAAATAAAACAAACACGTTCTATGCTTTTTGAAAGCATGGTTTAAGCATCCTTAAAATCTGTAAACACTTGTCACAACTTTCCAGTTTCTAGCTGTATAGCATGGCTTTATAACTTGCTGCTCTTAATTTCCATAGTTTCATTCAAATTCCTGTTATATCCGCAATATATCGCTTAATCTAGCATAATCTTCTTGAATCTGTTTAAGAGCCCCAAACAGTCAATCCTTTACGAAATTGTTTCATGTAAAAGGTTATCAATATTACAAAAATGATAAACAAAAGGCAGTCATACTTTTTTAATTTCTGATTTTCTTCCTGAATTTCTCATTTTTACCCCTTATTTGCAGTGGCATTACTCTAAGAAATACTGTGTAAACATATTGAAGTGTCAAACACATTGTTATTAAAAAAAAAAAAAAAAAATCTTAGTAAATAGACAACAAATAATGAATATTGCAGAGATGTCAGCTCTTTAGACTTATTAATGTCAAAAAAATGTAAAGAATAGCAATTAAAATACTACAAAAACCTCTTGTGCAACATGTTCAACTGTGCTTTTCAAAAGACCTCTCCTTTCATCATTTGCTTGTAACTGTTCTTGTTGTTGACCCTATTGATCTGTGCTCTGAAACAGAGACATTTATCATCTGATTACTATTTAAACCTACTATAACATTCTTAATGTATCTTTTCAGATTGATTTCTTGTTCATACAATTGAAACTAAAGTGTTTTGAATCAATGAATCAAATGAGAGATGGGTGAGTTACCTGGGTATTTATATGATTTTGATGAGATGAGAAAATGTGTAAGGACCATCCATCCTACTGAACTTTAGTTTATAAACTTTATATTAAATTAATAAAAACATTTACTAATAAGTGAGGATGGTCGTCAGGCCACATATGCTAAATATTTAGAAGAGGTGCTTGACTTTAAGCATGAGACAGTTGCCTTATTATCTGTTGTTTATATTAAAAGTTTATAAGTAATATGCTTAACTTGCAGTTAAAAAACAGGCCTCTTAATTCAATTTTTTCAGGTTGGTTTATAATGCTTTGCATGTCTGCCCCTGGTATAATTCTGAATACAATTAAATGACTGGAAGAAAACAGGACACATAGCATGGGATAGGGTCCCTTGGTAAACTTTTTAAGGTGAGTATGCAAATGAAGGTGACTTTAAATAGACTGAGCTGAGAATAAACAATTATTGAAATATTAAACGGTTTTAGGTACTTTACTCCAGAGTACATCAAGAGTAAAAGAACCGTCGACCAAATACCAGAAAAAAAAAAAAAAAAAAAATATATATATATATATATATATATATATATATATATATATAGTATTTCCATATTTCCAGGGAGTGAACTTTCAATCTTGCTCCTGTTGGACTGACAATGTAGGTTACCAGATGATGTTTAATTTATGGTTTTTTAATATGAAATCTTAAACGGTGTAGGTATTTACTCCAGAGTACATCAGAGTAAAAGACGATACCAAAAATCCTAAAGTTCCCAAGATTTTGCATAGAGTACAAAATTCACTAGTGCTGAATGAATATAAAGGTTATTTTACAATATAATTAAACAGTTACAGTTTCCAAGGTTTTTTTTTTTTTTTTTTTTACCTGACTATGCTGTGAAATAGTTATCTTTGGAATCACACAAATACCTTTTCTGTTTAGGTGGTATGCATGGTGTACCAGGTGTTAAAACATGTTAGATGTTGTAGGTATTTCCCAGGTGAACTCATAGTCAATTTGAATGCCAAGAGCTGCTAGCTCTACAAAACACCTTGTGGGTTGTTCACACTGAAGAAAATTGAACCTCAATCACAAGTTGGATTCAACAAAATTGGACAGCAGATTAAGAAGTGATGGAAGTTCTGAGTGCTAAAAGGACACAAATCACACAAGTGAGGTTGTGCGACTAAATACTACAGTCGTTTATTAAAAGAATGGCCATGCAAAATAGAGTCTGATACATTAGTATTAGGGGTCCAGACAACTAAGTTGCTGGAACCCTATTGTTATTCTTAAAATTATTATTAGGCTTCCAAGCTGGTTTGGGAAGCCTATTGTTATTGTTACTATTTTCTTTTTATATTATTATATATTTTTCTTCCTCTCTTGTTTTTTTTTTTTCAAATGGCTCTAAAATCAACACCGTTGCACGAAAACTCACAAAACTAGATAGGATGGTAGAGGCCTATGGGAAGTTGTGTCAGAATGAAACTGAGGTCATAGGTCACATGGATTGACAGCCATATTGGATTTTAAAAAAATCTGTGTCGAGGAAACCGCTTACCGCAGAGATCTGGAATTTGGTGCACATACTCCCCTTATGGCCTAGATTTAGATTTGTTCAAACTCTGTAGCATAGTTTGACAGCCATATTGAATTTGTCTAAGATATTCAAACGACTTCTTCTCTGAAACCATTATGCCTATTGGAGCAAAACTTTGCATACATAGCCTTGGCAAGGTTGTCTATCAAGTTTGTTCAAGGCAAGTCGCTAAATAAAAAAAAAAAATGGCTGCACTAAGCCAATCAAATTTCAGCTATGGTCAAATTGCACATATTTGCACATATTACCTGGCTAAAGCTCAAATGCAAAACTTCTCCTCCTTAGAAGAGTGTATATAGGTTAATGGTTACTATGAAACACAGATAGGAAACCATATGTGCTCTATCCAAAAATGAACTTGCCAGTGTCCTTGCCAGTGACCAATGTAAAACCGGCTTATAACTGCTTACAGAATGCAGATATGGTCATGGTGACTAAGGAACATATATAGGAAACCATATATGCTCTATTCAAAAATTGCCTTGACCAAGACTTTTGACCTCTCTTTAAGGTCACATGCAAAAGTAGCTTATAACTCCTTACAAAGTGCGGATAGGGTAATGGTTTTAATGGAACACATATAGGAACCCATTTATGCTCTATTCAAAAATAGCCTTGACCATAACCATTGACCTCTCCCTAAGGTCAAATTCAAAACTAGTTTATAACTCCTTAAATAGTGCAGATGGAGTAATGGTTACTATGGAACACATATAGGAACCCATATACGCTCTATAAAATTGCCTTGAACGTGACCTTTGACCTCTCCTTAAGATCAAATGCAAAACTAGCTTATAAGGGTGATGGTTACTATGGTGCTTAAAGTTATGTCGTATCATGAGATCATGAACTAATGCATTATTTTGAAATGAAACTGCTCCATAAAACTGATCTGCTGCTGACACTTGTGCTGCAATGCTACAGCTTGCCAAAAATCTCCAACTGGTATGGAGTGTGGAAGCCGTAAAACTGTCTGGCAGTTCTTCTTCTTCTTCTTCTTCTTCTTCTTCTTCTTCTTCTTCTTCTTCTTCTTCTTCTTCTTCTTAAGTTCCATATAACATACATCTTATTAATAAGTAAGTATAATTGTTCAGCAAGCTGTAGAGTCAAAAGCATTCATGGAAGGACATTTCCCAAAAGTGAGTATAGAGTCACCACTTATGCATCACATGACCATAACAGACCTGCAAGATGAAAGCATATCTCCAGTACTCTACATTTTATGTCCTTCACTAGTTATGGGTAAGGCTGGGACTAAATCACAGTGGTCACAGGTGTCACGGATTTCATGATTTTTGTTGGTGTCCATGATTTTACACCCTCAACCAAAAAAAGAAAAAAAAAACTTTTTCACGTTTGCACTAATGATGTTGAACTGGATTGGTTGCCTTACTTTGTAATCTAGCCGTTCACAATATTCAATACTTTGCCACATTGCAAACATTTTTTAAATGAGCAAAACAACAAAAATAAGCTGCACAATACCCCAAAAATGTATTTTATGAAAGTGGAGGTTTATTGTTTTGTTCAACGTACAACATACCAGTAGATTACAAAGAAACATTGGAGATATTGTGTCACAAAGGTAAAGCCAGAGGCCTTTGAATCTGAAATCTTGTATCAGAATAATATATAAACAAATCAAAATGTAAAATAACTGCAAACTGTACCACAGCAGAAGGCTTCAAATGTTATTTAAAGGTATGTAAAACCTACTGTTTTTGTTTGATTTCCTGTAGAAAAACCATTGAATGTTGTGAAGTTTACCCATTTTACAGGATTAAAACTTGAACCTGATGTGAAAACAATCATAAATAAATATTTATAGTCGTTTTCCTTTTTTCCTACTTATATAGACAGACTAATTTTATTTTTATGTAGAAAACCAACACATACAAATATGAAGTCATTTCAGTAAGTATGAAAATGTAGTTGAGTAGAGCTACATGTTGTAGACTGTAGCACAGAGCATCACTTTAAACAAAAAGATTTTACATTTTATAAACACCACATACTTAGAAGGGAGAAAACACACAGGGCAATGCAAAAAATCTGTGCAATGTCTCAGACAAATTCCACCACCAAAGCAAAAGAAATTAATAAACACACAGTCAAAATCAGTCCATTAATCACAACCCCTTACACCCTTGCCTTATGTACATGTCACATTAGCATAACTCGGGGAGGTTAATGCAAAGTGCCTCCATTATTTCTCTTTATGAATCAATGCTCTAGTGTATGAGAAATACTCCCTGAAGTTAACTTTTTTTTCCATTGTGGTTAAAGTTTGTCCCTAAGCGGGGCATTAAACTCACTCTGCGACCAGTCTGCCTTTCGAGACAATCATCTTTCAGCAGACTCACACAGGAATATTAGTCATATTGCATTTAATCGCCAAATTCAATTCATTAATGGCACTCAAAAATTCTGACCAGCTGTTTCCTGCCGCTTGGCTGAGGACAAAGTGGAGAAAGACAGGCAACTCAATCCTCAGCAATGCTTGACTGTGCTCAGCATAATTCAGCCATCTAATTATACTTTCCACTTCTACTTCTTAAGGTGGAAGCTTCATATCTGACCAGGAGTGTAAGTAGCTTATAGCTTTATATGGTAGGTGTTTTGAGGTACATCCCAAATGAAATACCAGTGAGGACATTCATTTGTATTTTGAACACACATAATTTTCAATTACAATATTTTCACACACACTGTGACATGGGGGTCTGTGCTGGCTATCGGGTGCATGTGTGATCCCTCAGGGGTGGTTTGGTCGGCAGCCCTGTTTGACCGGCCTGCCAGTCATGGCGATGACACAAAGAGGTTGAGCGGAGGGGTGTCGCATGGGCCTCTTTGATTGGTTGGGGAAAGGATCTTGGGGGATGAACAATCCCATAAGGATTAAGCTCTCATATTCCTGGGTTAGCCCTTGTAGGATACAGTCCAGCTGAAGTGCTGGCCAAAGTACTAGAGTAAAGAGAATGAAAGACTACAGGGAAGGAAGGAAGAAAACAACAGAGACAGCAGACAAAGAGAGCCACTATAGTAAATTGTCACATACCAGCTACCTCTTTCCACAGTTAATAGGGGAGGTACAGACTGCAGCAAGAACCCTGTCCCCCACAGCCATGATGGACTACCTCACTCTCAAGGTGGCCATTCTAAATCATGTGGAGGCCACGCCAGAGGAATACAGGTAGAAGTTCCGGGAGGAGGAAGTTCCCTGTGTGATTTCCCATCAACTCTGGGACTACACGTTGGGGTGGCTGAACTGAGCGGTCCAGTTGGCGGAGCAGTACCAAGCCGCGGAACCAGTGCCTACCAAGTCGCATGGAAAACCTTTCCTTATTACTGATAATAATGGAATTAATAACTGTTATTTTATTTATAAATATTTATTTTGAGAAAATAATAGAGAGTATTGTCCAGTATTGCTTATGAATATTTTTCAACAAAGCTTTCAGGAAGTATTGTTAGGTCCCTCAGGTCATAGAAAAATGTGTTTTTTATTCATATATCTATAAGTAGAATACATAATAAAAAAATATTTTACATTTAAAAAAGTGAAACATTTATATGGTTCCTGAAGTGCTTTATATTGTTCCCCAGAGTGTTCTGAAAAAAGGACCATTGCCAAGATGCTACTGTAAAAAAAGATTGCTCAGTGATACCCCCATATAAAAATACTAACTGGAAAAAAACATCTGGTGTAAACATACTCTTAAAACAGCAGGTGATAATGAGTTAGAGTAAGGAAACTAGAGAAATGCTGTCCGCAAGAGCTCTTGAACAGGCCTTGGACTGTTATGTAAAATGTACATGTTGTATTGTATTCACTATGGTGACTAAAATCTGCTTATCTAAAGGACTCAAATTAAAAATGATACTCCCCACAGCTGAGTGCACACTACCAGACTGCACAGAGTGAAAACCTGGGACTACCACTGTATACTTTTATAAATAGTAGATTTAACAGTTGACACTGTGGACAGTCTGCAACGAAATACACATTCAGCTTGATTATAAGATTTAACAAAGCAGTGCTGTGTCAGAATGTTATTAGTGATATAAATACTGTATATTTAAAACTGTGACTGAGGACCTATGTTTGTTTTGGGTTGAAATTAATCTCCAACACATGTTTTCCAATCTTTTATTTTGATAACACTAATATAGCCTTTGTGAGGGTGAGACCCTCAGTGTATTATTCAAATGCATGTTGTTGTGTATGATTGTTAATGCTGTTCTACTGGCAATAGAGCTGTGGTTTTATTATGCATCGTTCATGCTGTTGAGCAAGTCTATGTGATATATGATGGTGTATTGCTGTATTTAGATTAGGGCGCTTTCCTTAATGAAGTTGCCGTAGCTATACATGTGGGACAAGGGTTTGTTATAGCCATATGTTTGGTAATCTTCCAAGAGAAGGGTTATGCTAATTTTTAGTCTCTGTTGGTAATAGTTAGGGAATAGAGAATAATAATGACAATGATAATAATAACGAGTAAAC